>NC_046368.1:18286688-18559443 GCF_011125445.2 Fundulus heteroclitus
CCGTGAACGCGGACTCCAGACTGGACCTGGCCAGCGACGGCAAAGAGGAAGAAGATCCCACCGATCTCTCACTGACTAGTCAAAGCCAGTACGTGGAGGACAAAGAATCGCTTCACACCAAAAAGGATCAGCAGTCTCCTTGAACTGATTGTAGCGTCGACATGCTTAGAAAAAAAATAAATTTGGAAAAATCAGCGCAGAAACCTTTGGGAGGCAGAAATTGAAAGAAAAGTGACTTTTTATCAGTTGGTGCATTAGTAGATTTTTTTTTTTTTTTTTTTTTTTTTTTTAGGTGTTACATATATAAGTATTAGGTTGTGCTGCATAAAAACGTCGGAGCCCCTTTAAATGGGCGGTCCCCTTGGACAGAACTTAATATATTGGTAACCAATAGTGAACAGAACTCTTTTTATCGCTGACATTCTGGTCAAATCCACCGTGAAAGATCCCTACCTTGATGAAACCAAGCTATTTATGAAGAGTATTGTCCAAATCGATGACTTAAAGTTAGCATTTTATTATTTCAAGCATCTTTTGCTTCGTGCTCTCTTCCCCCCCCGGCTCATCCAGGTTTGGTGATATATATTTTTTTTACCTTTTAAACCAACGATGGGTGAAAAAGTTTGCCCCACTGAACAGCGACCGGTTCTTATTTCTTGGTGAAATTCTGGACTTTTCTTTCCGTTTTGTATTAAATGTGTGGGAATTTTCCTTTAGAATCAATGGCACCTTACCTATGTTAGTAAAACCCCAAATCATCTTTTCTTCATTTTAGAGATTTTGAACTTTTTCCCCAGCCTTTGTAGCAAATTGCTATAATCTAGGTCCCTTTATATTATATTATACTGAGTATAAGCCTTCTACCTGTTCTGCCCGGCTCCTTTATCCTTTCCTTTCTGTTTGTCCTGTTCATTGGTGAAATTACGCAACTCCCCGTTATCCCTGTCAGATGTCATGTTGGTAATAGACCTACAGATATGTTTCAAGTGTCATAACTGTACCCATGTCCGTTTTTAAAAATAAGGAACAACTGAATAATAGGTTTAAAAAAAAATAATGGCCTCTTGAGGAAGGCAGATTACACTTGTCTTTTCAGTGCTGAGTGTTGGGTTAGGTGTATGTGCGACCCCCTCTGCAGAGACCCAGACAGCACGAGCCGAGCACAGAATACACCGTGCGCAGAATCAGACCACAGTACGCTCAGTCCTTGGCTGCGTTTTGAAACGAGTGCCTTACAATGCAACTCCTATACTGGCAAACATACCAAATAGCTGTTTAACGACTTTAAGGAAGCAGGATTTTCGTCCAGACATATATTTATTTGCCTTTGCCCATTAAAGACATGATGGTTCAACAACCAGTCTTACTTCCAGTGTGTGCAAAGGTAGCGCGCTCCTTGCTCAATCACGTTTGTTTAGCACCTTAGTTCCCCATTACCCCAGCTTAAAGCCCCATGGTCTCCTTCGCAATCATTAAAATGCAGCTTAAGCTGCTTGCAGAAGGCGTGCATGCCTCTGCAGTAGAATATTTTTTTCACGTTCTGTCAAATTCCCGTACACGTGAGAGACATGCGTATTGCATTTGAACGCTAGCCATAATGATTCCCAATCTGCCAGCAACCTGCCAGTATGTACAATATGGAGGTGTGTGCACTGATGTTCTTTATTTTATTTTATTATGGTCTTAATGAGCAAGGGTTGTCCGTGTCAGCTGCTTGGGGAGGTGCTTTTTGTTGCAACAATGCAATGGCAGGACAGTCGGTCACTGCTGCTACCAGACTCCTCCACGCATCACCCGGGACCCAGCTCCCACAGCCATGATCAAACACCATCATCTCACCACAGATGTTCTGTGTGAATGTTTTTTTTTTTCTGCTTGTATTCTGCAGAGGCCAGTCTTGCAGATTTTTAATGTCATTGTACAATTTTAGTCTGACGGGAGGGTTGCTAAATGCATCCTTGGCTATTTTCTTCAAGCTTTGGCAACTTCAACAGTTCAATTTCTGCTGCCACGCTGATTGGCATATTGGAATATTTTTGGCACCATTCAATCTGTTGAAGGTCATGAGGACTAAAAGAGAAACTCTAGCCAACATTATGTCCAGTCTGGGCTCTGTTTTCTCAGTTTTTCAGGTTCCCAAATGTCTCCTTTTTTAAAAAAAAAAAACTTTAATTGGCTTTTAATCGGTTCATTAAAGTTGTATCATAAATGTAAGTCAGGAAGCAGTGTTTTGCTTTTTTCCTTTATTCAGTTCTAACAAGAGAAATCACTGAAAAGACAAGTGTAAGCAAAGCAGAACACCCCAGATATGTGACTTTTTAGAAGTTAAAAAAAACTTTAAAACTCTTCTGTGTTGATAAACCTGTAGTAGTCCACATATGCGTGGTGTTTTTTTTTTTTTTTTCAAACATTGATTTATCTTGTTGATCTTGGGGGGGGGGAAAAGCAGAGATTGTATTTGTTGGAAGTTGCTGCTTAAATGCCCTAAAGCCTTATACGACAATGATTAAATTAAATTTTTGTCCAATTGGTAGTAAAACCGACAGGAAACGGTGAACAATCTGTGATTTAAAAAGGAAAAAAAAAGAAAAAAAAAAAAACAGCGGATAGCTCTGATTTTTAAATTTATTGAGGAGCCCAACAAATGGGGGCTGTGTTCTCGGTACCAAAATATTTATGAAGCCTGCTGTGTTTGCTGCTGTATTTGTCTTTTTTTATATATATATTTGCATTGAACTGTCGGTGGAGATGGCGAATTCTGGGTTTGGACCTTGGAATCCTGGGATTATAGTTCAACATGTAGGGCCTAGGAAAGCTACATGTTTGCAGCCATGTATAGAAAACAAAAACTCCTTGTTAAGTGTGTGAATTGTGGTGTTTCAGAAAGGATTTTTGAACCCCGGTTTTTTTCTTTTTGGTGTTTTTTATTTTTCTGGGGAAGAAAAAAAAATATGAAGATAACCTTTTAGAGACTTTTTAAACTCTCAAATCCAACATTATCAAGCTGTTGTACAATGTCTGGTTGCTTTTTTTTTTTGTTGTGCAGGGAAGGAGAAGAAAAAGGAAGCATAAAAAGGAAACTTCTGCAGTTCTCAATTACCGGGCAGAGTTTTTATTGTGGCGAATGAAGGGATGATGGAAACAGTAGTCCTTTTTAGAAGCATGCACCCGCTTGCTCCTCCTCTGAGCTTCGCCACCATCTGGGTTTCTAGTCGGCCTCTAGATGTAGCCGGGCCCCAGCGTCTCCAAAAACCTTGTCACTCCACTATCTCCTGACGGTTACCTAAAACGGTGACGGCTCGTTTAGTCCATGTGTACCTGCCCATAATCTCCTAATCTTCCCAGTCAACAACAGGCGATGACAGCAGCCCGTATCTGCGCCGCAGTTCCTGAAATACCTTAAAACCAGTTGAGTTGGTGCCGAATCTTGACGCTGTTCTCACATTTCCCAGAACCGACTCGTCTCCCCCACCCCACCCCGGAGGGGAAAGCCCTGTGAAAGTAGTTGTGGGAATACGGTTTTGTCGCCCGACCTGGCGTCAACCCAGAGGAGTCTGGACAAATGTGGCCATGAAGCTGTCGGCCTTACGTTGTTCGTCGTTGTGTGATGATCTTTGATGAATCCTTCACTGTGTTCAGGATCCAGACTGTAAACTCCCCAGTTTACCAAATGTTCCCGCCCTCGCTGAAAACACACTGGATGCTTGTACATATGTTTAGTTTGTTTCAAAAAGCATTTCTCTTTTCAGACTGTTGTCTCCATAGTTTGAAACTAGAATCTCTCCTTCTTGCCTTTTTTTTTTCCTATATAAATCTGATTACCTGATGGTGGGTTGTGATGTTGCCTAGAATGATTGTTTACAATTTTATTCCATTTATCTCTGGATATGCTGTAAATATTGTAATTCATTGTCTTTTTTTAACTTGATAATAAAGTTATCAGAATTCGGACTATTGTCTTCCTCCCTGCTCTGACGCAGCGGTTCCTAACCCTGGCCCTCAAGCACCCCTGTCCTGCGTCTTTTAGGAGTCTCCTCACTGCCACACACCCGACTTAAATGACTGCATGATTAAGAGGCTTCTGCAGCACTTGATGGCTTGTAGAGGAGGTCATGCAATCATGCTGTCATTTGAATCAAGTGAGCTGGAACAGAGACGCATCTAAAGCATGCAGGACAGCGGTCCCTGAGGACCAGGGTCAGGATCCGCTGCATAAATACAGCCTTTAAAACATAAATCTGATGATTTAACGGTGAAAAATGGCATTTTAAAATATGATAGGTTTCAGCTGTTGACTTGCCATGCTTTAAATATATATTTCAGTTTTATCTAATTAATCTTATGTGACGGAATTGTACAAAATAGTCAAGTTGGTAAAGTGAAATGAGAAACAAAATGAAAAACATATACATACATCCACCCCCTTTGATATAAAAGCCCTGAAAATGTTTTGGTACAACAAATTAGTTTCAAAAGTCCTATAGTGAGGAAAATGAAGTCGGCCTGTTTGCAATCTTAAGTGCCACGTGACCTCTCCAGTATAAACACACCTTTGTTGAAGGACCCAGAGGCTGCAGCACCACTAAGCAAAAGGTGTCACACCATGTGTGAGGACAAAATTAAGGGACAAAATTAAGTACAATTCAGGGTAGGCTTATTAAAAAAATGCAAGTCTTTGATGTTCCCCTGGAGCATCATCACATCCATCAAATGGAGAGCACACGGTACTACAACAAACCTGCCAAGAGAGGGCCGCCCACCAGAACTCATAGAGCGAGCGAGGAGGGCATTAATCAGAGAGGCAGCACAGAGACAAAAGGTGACCCTGAAGGAGCTGCAGATCTGCACAGCAGACCCTGGAGGAGCTGTCCATGGGACTACAATAAGCTGTCCACTCCATAAGAGTTGGGCTTTTATGGAAGAGTGGCCAGAAAAAAGCAAAAAAAACGATGTTTTCAAAAAGAATACGCGTTTTGAGGTTTGCTAAAAGGCAGATTCCCCAAATGCATGGAGGACGGCGCTGTGGTCAGATGAGGCTAAAATGGAACGTTTCAGCCAAACCCAACACATCCCTTCACCCCAGGAACACCATCCATCCCCCTGAAACATGGCAGTGGCAGTATAATGATGCACCGATGTTTTTCAGCAGCATGGACTGAAAATGGTCCGAGTCAAAGATGGATGGTGCTAAATGCAGTTCCATTCTTGATTATAACCTGTATCAGTCCGCCTGTGATTTGAGACTGGGACAGAGTTTCACCTGCCAGCAGGACAATGACCCGTAGCATACTGCTAAGGTTTAAAGCAGCAGTTGGTAACTTTGTGTGTGTGAGTGTATATATATATATATATATATATATATATATATATATATATATATATATATATATATATATTACAACTGTCACTTTGTCCTGGCAGTAAAAATTGAGACAGCTAATCTGAAAAAAATAAATAAATCAAGTTCACCTGGCTCCTCCCAGTGGTCCTACAGCCATTCGCAGAAATACACCACTCCCGGACCAAAACAACCAATCACAGTCATGCCTGGCTCTGATTGGTTGTTAGCAGCGTCAATCACTCTTGTGTACGCGCCGCTCACACCCCTGCCCCCGCACAACGCTCCCGTCATTCAAGCTCGAGAGTGCCTGTGGCGGAGAAACGACCTGCTTTATAAAAAAAAACTGCCAACTTTTTGAGTGGCGCCTGCTCAGAAAACAAAGACTGGTAAACGCTGGAGCGGCTCGGCAGGCTCCGCTGTGGGGGAGGAGCTGTGGGGGGAGGGCTGTAAGCGCAGCAGAACGCAAGAAGGGAGGGACCTGTAAAGTGTGCTTGTTCGAATTTTCAGGCTAAGTCTGTGGTTTTCTCAAAACTTCCTGCTGCAGCTTTAAGGGGAGACATTCAAATATGTTGGAAAGGCCTACTCAAAGTCACGACCTCAGTCTAATTGAGAATCTGTGGCTAGACTTGAAAATTATATAAGTGGAAACCATCCAATATGAAGAAGCTAGAGCAGTTTAGCCTCGAGGAATATGCAGACGTCCCAGTGGCAAGACCTGGCAAGCTGAGACATATCTAAAGAGACGTACAGCTATGCTTGCCGCAAAAGGTGACTCTACAAAGGAGGGGGTGAACAGTTATGCGTGTTGAAGTTTTCTGCATAACCAATCATCAAAGTTGCATGCATGTAAAATGCCAGGTGGTGAATACTTTTGTGAGGCTGTCTTTGCAAAACAGCTCCAACTCACAAAGCTTGAACATTGAGCATCCGCAGTGCGCAGACTGCTTGGCTTTGACTAGGCCGTTCTAACACATGAACACGCTTGGATTTCTACCGTTTTAATGTATCTCTGGCTGTATGTTTAGGGCTGACCTGCTGAAAGGTGAACCTCCACTCCTATGTTCATCCCCATCAATGCTCCCATCAACTGTAACCAACTTCCATGTCTCTGCTACAGACAAGCATCTCAACCACCAGCAGGACTTCTTATGGCCTTTACTACAATTGCTTTCTTCTTGAATGTCTTTGTTTGTTTTTGTTTTTTTTGTTTTTTTTTTATAAATTATTGTTTCGTTTTTGCAGTAAGGCCATACTATTTCCATTTCCTGATCATGATTGAATGGAGCTCTGTAAGGACTCTGGCCTGCCAGCTGTAGTCCTTGGTCTTTATGATGTTTGTTGTCTATTGGCCTTCACAGAGCAGCTGAATTTATACCAGCATCAGAGCACCTGAAGGCAATAGGTTGCAATGGATTATGTTCAGGGGTATCAGAGTACTAGAGGATGGGGTCTTTATTATAATATTCTAAAAGAGATGTTAAAAAACATGTGTTTTACTTTGATGTCACTCTTATGATCTACTTGGTCTGTCACATAACATCCCAGTAAAATACACAGAAGTTTGTGGTTGCATTGAGGGAAAAAAAAAAGGCATAGAAGTATGAATATTTTGTCCAAGGTACTGTTTAAAGTTAAATTTCAGGAGTAGGCACTATTAGTCACTGCACTTGGGCGAGACAGCATGCCAGTAGCCTTCATTTTGTTAAACCCGTCCAGAGGGGGTTAGTAACGAGTTGCATTTATTCAGTTACATTTACTTGAGTAACATTTTGAACAAAATGTGCTTCTAGGAGTAGTTTTACTACACTGTACTTCTTACTTTTACTTGAGTCAATATTATGAAGTATTGCAACTCTTACTTGAGTAAAATCTCTGGCTACTCTACCAACCAAGTAACTTCACTGAATAAAGAACAAACTTGTTTCGACCAAAAAAAATGCACCAGAGAGACATCTACAGTTTATATTAAGGTGAGACTTTTTGTTTGTACACAAGCTTTGTTGTTTTAATGGTATTTTCTGTCTGCAGAGCTCATCGAGCCATTTACAGGTCAAGTAACCATACAGTAAACAGTAGATATTGTCATCACAAGTACTTGGCACTGTTCTTACTTACTGTAAATATTAATTGCTTCGTTACATATGTTTTATGTTGAAAAACATTGTCTAGAACTGTAATTCTTCTGCCTGAATTTGTTAATTTGTACTATTTATTGTTTGTAGTCGTTAAAATACAAGAATCTGTACATCATTTAATATTTTTGCCAGACTTAGTCCATCTTTTTTTAAATATGAAATCATTTAAATAAATGCATAATTACTCAGTACTTGAGTAGCCTTCTGACCAAACACTTTTTTACCCTTACTTGAGTAATTTCTTGGCTGGGTACTTTTTACTTTGAGTAAAAAATATGTTGAAGTAGTGCTACTCTTACTCGAGTAATATTTCTGCCTACCCTACCCACCTCGGCACCCGTCCAGTCGTCTGTTTGCGCTCTGAGCCACGCAGCCTGGCCTGCAAGAACCCTGCTGACCGAAGCCACACATTGTGCACTTCTGCGTGTTTTATTTTCGCACATCTGTCCGAGACCCCCTCGCGTGCACTGCTGCAGCGCAGATGTTCCCACAAAAAGGTGTTGAGCTGTTGGAGGTATGCTGAAAACGTGTCTGTGTTTCGCTGGAAAGCGCGTCTTCACATGTCCTTTCCTATCCGGCCTGTTTAAGAAGGGGGGGGCCTGAGTCTTTATTTCACATGTCTAACATCATCTTTTAAAAATATCTCTGTGTCACCAGGGATCAGACCGTAATCTCTGCAGCTCCCCACTTCAGAAGAAGGCCCGATGGCAGACTGACGACCCCTGGAGACAAGAGCGGGAGCCACAGCCACGCAGAGGGAGAAGAGAGGGGGGAAAGAGGGCAACGGTGCTGCCTCCGAGTGGAGCAGCATAAGCGATGCCTGATGAGAGGATGCACAGGCCAATGCCAGTGAGGCTGCTGCTCCTTCTGCGATAGGGGGGGGGTTGTCTGAATGGAGGAAGAGAGGCAGATCTCAGGACCCAGAAAAAGCGAGACGTTCAAAGACTATGCAGAAGGACAGAAGGAGAAGTGGGAGATAAGGACGGGCAGATTGATTTGTCCTGCGAAAGGAAACAAAGTACTAGACGAGATTGAAGAGAAAACCTCAATCATTTTGTCTTTTGCACTCAGCAGGCCACATAAAGTATGAGTTGGACAGCAACTTTTAAAAAAAAAAGACTGTAGCACATAAAAGCTCTGAATACTGAGTGAAGGGTCTGTGGTTTCAGGTCTACAATACAAGTTTTAACGGGCAGAAACAGCGTTCAGACAGTTTTGTTTTCTTCTGATGGAGTAAAAAAAAAAAAACCCAGATACTAACGATTCCGAGGTAGGAAGCGTCTTTTGTTGCAGGTTTTCCTTGACGGCAAAATCAGAGCTTAAATCAGACAGTAGAGGGAGAAAGAAATCTTTATTTTTCATTGCCATTGTACACTACAATTAAATGTACCTTCTGTATGTAACCCAGGGAGGCAGTGGGCAGCAATCTGGGGCTGAGGGTCTTGCTCAGGGACCCACAGTGGTATTCTTTGGGGATTGAAACAGGTCCTTGAAACCTTGTCAGAGTACAAGCATGCCTGCTCTAACCACTAGGCCGCCACTCCCCCATAAACACAATTGCCCAATGTGGGGCTCAAACCACCAACCTTGAGATTAAGAGTCTCAAGCTCTACCGACTTAGCTAGCAGGGCTCTAAAGTCACTCTAGTTATTAGTTATTAGTTACGGTATACTAGTCATGTCCCAGGTGTAGCGTAATTATAAACTAATAATAATAATACATTGGATTTGTAATGCACATTATATTTACACAAATCCCAAACTGCTGCATAGTAAAACAGGTAAGTGCTAAATAAAAACACTTGGAGAGCATGAAAATAATAATAATAATAATTGACCAGTAAACTATTCTGCAAAACCCTGCATTTCTATTACTGCTAAATTGTCAATAATGTTAGTTTCCTGTCAACATTTCTGTATTTTCAATTTTTGACCAAACCATTATTAATCTAATGAAAACATTGAATACCAACTTGAAACAAAATATTCATGTATAGAAAAAAAGTCTTGGGTTCATCCTTGTTCCTAACTGATATCAAATCAAATTAAACCTTTGCTCGTTTAGATTAGTTTGAAAATACATTTCTAATAGCTAAATATCAGAGTAATAAGGGGTATTTGTTGTTATTTTCCAAACCTTCTGAAAATGCTAAACTTTACAGAGATTCCTTCAGGATTTGGAAGGTTCTTTCCTCATGATGGCATCAATTTTCTGAAGTGCACCAGTCCCTCTTGTAGCAAAGCACCTACACCAAGAGCATAGTTCCACCCCTTGGCTTCACAGCTACAATGATGTTAATTTCAGACTCTCTTACAAGTTTCATCCAGGATAACCCAAGGGAAGCTTGATAGTGTTAATATTAATACTTTGCATGAACTTGATGTATTTCTTCATAAAACAATTTAAATATAACAAAATTTTCATTATTACCCCAGAATTAAACACAAACAATTGAACAAAAAATCAAAACAAACAAATCTATCAACACTGAAAACACTGAAGCTGTAAACGTTGTGTTGTGTATCCCACAAATATAGGCATGGGTTACAGGTAACAAGGTATACCAAGGCTGTAAAAAGTTACGGATTTAAAACGGCTACAATGTATCGAGTAACTTAATTTAGCTTCCTCTCTCCTTCCTTTTTATTGCACGTTGCCAGCCAGCAAGCCGAAAGAATGCCACTGGACTTTTCCACCAATGCAGTTTGGAAATCTGCAGACAGGAATTAAACTAAAAGTCAATCCCCTTATTAAAATACATGAATCATGTTAAACTTGTTGCGTTAAATTAAGTGTAAATAAAGTGGTAAAACTGCCATATTTCTACTCAAGGCTAGTATTAAATGAGTAAGGTTGACCCATAGACTGTATTTAAGTCAGTTTTATCTATAAAACAGACAAGTACAAGAACAAGTAAAAGTGCTGCTGAAGTGACGAAAGATCTGACAGTTCACAACCAAATATTACATGTTAATCAGGTTTTAAAAAAGTGATATATATATATATATATATATATATATATATATATATATATATATATATATATATATATTTTTTTTTTTTTTTTTTTTTTTTTTTTTTTTTTTTTTTTGTCACACCAACATTACAAATACTAAGCGTACTATCACCTGACATGCAGTTCACTATCTAGCCACTAGGTGGACCCATAACCTCAACGTAAAACCCACGAAGAAGAAAACCGAATAGTCATGGCGGCTGACAGTTTGTGATGAGCCGACGAAAAAAGAAAAACAAGCAGTAAAGAGTCTTCCAAGTTGGATTGAGTAGGTTTAAACCAGTCTAGTGGATAAAGCTCGGCCGACAACATGCTGGTGACGTTGAAGACTTTACAGCAGCAGACCTTTAAAATTGACATCGATGAGGAGGAGACGGTGAGCGATAAAAATAAGAGTGAAGGGGGGTGGAGTGGGAGTCGGGTATGTCCTGGAACCGAGAACAGTTTTGCAATATGTCATAACAGGCGGCTTTGCGGAGAGGATCGTGGAAATCCACGGAATATCGTGGATTCACGTGTCCTTAATCCGCCTCACTAAGGCTACGTCTAATTCAGCGATCATCTCTAAACAGGTTCCTCTAACTGACTTGTACATGTGGGGGGGAAAGTGACTTGCGTTGTCAGTAATTAGCCGCAGCCCGCCTGAGCTTCCAGATGAGGTTTGAAATGATTAACCCACTAAGTTTTACTTTCGGTAAGCTCATGTTTTCAATGCCCGGGAACTAAAAACGTCATTTTATTCCAATTAAGAGGCGGCTCTCAGTAGTTTTAGCTTGACTTTGTGTGTAAAAGTCAAGCTAACCCCCCAGTTTGTGTTGGGAGTGTAGAAGAAAGCTGTCATTCCTGTAGGCGGTTTGATCCCTGAGACCAGCTGTACGGCAGCCAGCTCCTGCACAATTTACCCAGAGCAACTAAACCAACAAAGAGGCACACACACACACACACACACACACACACACACACACACACACACACACACACACACACACACACGCCATTGTTAACGCTTTCCACCTTTGTTTTCCCCCCTTAGGTAAAAACGTTAAAAGAGAGGATTGAACAGGAGAAGGGGAAGGAGAATTTTTCTGTTGCCGGACAGAAACTGATCTATGCTGGTATGTTACGCACGTCTCCATCAGATAGGGCAGCTTTTTTTTTGCTTTTTTTTTTTTTTCCATCCGTGTCCGTTCATCTTTACCATTTGTCGGAAACACTTGGTAAGGATTTGTGGGGAGAAAGCCAGAAGATAAATCCCGTTTTCTCGCTGTGGCATAATCTCACAGAGCAAACTGGACTCTCGAGAAGTAAGTAATTTGGTTTTCCAGGTCTGGATAAGTAAGGAAAAAGAAACGAGTGGGGAAAAAATATTTCTATTTCCAGATTTCCTTTTTTCTTATCCTATGGTCTAAAAGTCGTATCTGTCTGGTCTGCCTTCCTTCCATTTGTGCCTTCTTCCTTCCACCTGACTTCTCTTTCCCTCCCATCGGTCTTTTTGCACTCTGCAACATACAGACATTTGGTTTCAGTTCTTCACTCCTTTTTATTCTTCCCTTCCTTCATTACTTTCCATCCTCCTCCCCCTCGTCCCACACTTCTTTCCTTCCTTTCATGCCTCTCTTCCTAATCTTGTCTTTCTTTGTGCCCATCTCTTCCTTCATATTTACCTTTCTGTCTTTCCTTTCTGCTCTCCTCACTTGTCTTCTTACTTCCATCGTTTCATCCCTCCATTCTTTGATTCCCTCCGTACTTGCATCCATCCACCCTTCCTTCTTTCATTTCCTTCATCTTTTCTTCCTGGGTTCCATCTTTAAAGCCTCGATACTTTAACGTATCTCCCTGAAGTTCACGAACGCGTTGGAACACCCAGGAGACTTTGGAAAGAAATCTGCGTGAACGTCCCGGTTGGTTCTTTCATAATGATCCAAAACGTGCGGCACAGTTACCAGAAAAACTCAAAAACCAGCCTCTAGACATACGTCCCACAAAAAGCAATAGAAAAAGATAGTGTATGACAGAGGACTCTGATCTAGAGCAAAGATCACCCTCTCTGTGTGCTCCGACATTATGAACAGCAGGCGGTATAAAGCATTAACAGCAGCGGGACCAACAGTTGTGCCACTGTTGGTCTTACTCTACATTGTTAAGTCCACTAAGACAATGTCCTTAAAGTAAAACTATTTTTTTATGTGTAAAGTGTGAGATAATGCCACAGCAATGACAGACATTTATTTTAAGGCTTTTCCCTCATCCCTAAAGTGAGACAAATGATGTGATTCTAACTAATGCAACTGTAACTAATCCGTTAAAACTTACCTGTTTAGCTGGAACACTTTCAGATATTTTTCCCTGTTTATTAAACACTATCTGATGCATTTTAGATTTCAGTGTAAAGCATGCACTGCAAAAACGGAACTAAAAATAAGTAAAATTTTCTTAAAATTAGTGTATCTGTCCTTGATTTGAGCAGGTAAATAAGATGATCTGCCAATAGAATAAGATTTGTGCACTTAAAATAGTAACAACTCATCTCCATCATCTTATTTCAAGTGCAGGATGTCTTATTATCTTAATTTAGGGGTCAAAATACTCATTCCACTGGCAAATGATCATATTTACCTGTTTAGATCAAGGACAAAAACACTGTTTAAGAACATTTTGCTTATTTTTAGATCCGTTTTTGCAGTGTGTTGCAGTGTGACCATTAGACGTTTGTTTTCCTGGGAATTCTTCACCCACATTATCGATGTTTCATTCATTCAGCATGTGATTGGTTAACAATGAAGCGTGCCTAATTTCAAACAGTCGTTTACTTCTTTGTTTTTGTTTTTTTAACAGGTAAAATCCTAAACGATGACACGCTTCTCAAAGAGTACAACATCGATGAGAAGAACTTTGTGGTGGTCATGGTGACAAAGGTTCAGGATTTACAGTTTTAACACTTGCAGTGTTTTTCTGGTTTATTCAGACAGTAGACGATTGTATCATATAACAAATGAGGAGAGAAGTTAGAGGTTTTTAATGACTTTTACTGTTCAATGGACATCATTTAGAATCAGGACAATGACATAAAACACAACTGAGAGTTAAGTAGAAGCTTTTATCTGACTAAGATATTTTACACACCCTTTTCTCAGCCCAAAGCGGCTGCAGCCACCACACAAGCGGCAGCCGCTTCAGCTGCCAGCAGCGCCGCTCCCGCAGCGCCTCCTGGGGCTCCGACCAGCGCAGACAAGCCGGCAGAGTCGGCGTCCGGGGACAGCAAGCCGGAGGCCAAGCCAGAGGAGAAACCATCTCCGACTGCTGAGCCGTCCTCCACCACTAGTGGCAGTAGTGGGTAAGTATCAGATATGTGGTCGGCTGCATCATGCTGTGGAGAAGTGACACGAGGATGTTTTGTTTATATTTCTTTTTTTCCTTTTAGGAGCTCTGAGTCGTCATCGAGCTCAAACCTGATCAGTGAAGCTGTTTCAACTCTTGGTAAGGCCGTGTCTATGACGCTCTTCTGTGTTTGGTTATTTATCGGCTGGCCTAATAATCATCAAGCACACGTCTGCAGGTCCCTACGGTGGAAAACGTGTTGCTGCTAAGTGAACCCGCATGTCTCCCTTTGTGTTTGGTCTTGAGCGCTGAAGAGAACCTGAAACCTAATGAATGCTGTCTCTGATCACTGTTAGGATCAATGCTTTCTGATTTCTCTGTTAAAGTTCAGTTGATGAACCGGCGAGCGTCTGTGCTCATGTCTTTAGTGACAGGTTCGTCGTATGATGCCATGGTGAACGAGATGATGCTCCTGGGCTACGGGAGAGAGGAAGTGGTGTCAGCTCTGAGAGCGAGCTTCAACAACCCCGACAGAGCTATGGAATACCTGCTCTCGGTACGAGGAGTCCTATCATTGAAATAAATGCGCATGTGAGCAAATTTCCACATCACTTGACTGACTTGAGGTCCTTGTCGGTCCATGCTTTCATATTCCGGCTATTCTTGACGCCATGTATCGATTTATTAATTTAATAAACTAATAAATAAAATGGATGAATGGTTGGCGAACATCAGCCAAAAACAAGTGGAATACAACTTCCAGTCCAGTAGATGTCGCTGCGGATGTGTCACAAGCATTTCCGGCCGTGGGATACTGCGACGAGTCATTCATAAACAAAACATGGAGGAGACTGAGAAAATTCGCCCGGCTCCATCAAATTTCAAGTCAGATGTTTGGACACATTTTGGCTTTAAAAACAAAGAAGGTAAAAACAAAATTGATATGATGCACGCAATTTGCAAACACTGTTGCATCATAATGAAATACTGTGGGAACACAACAAACTTAAAGGCACACATGCAGAGGCGCCATCCAGAAAAACAAGAGCCGCGAGCGCTACAAGCACTGATTTAACAAACAACACTCGATTGCAAGCTAGCTCCAACATCTACACGTGCATACATTTGAATGTTTTCATTTCATTGGTTTAAAGGACCACTGAGGCCATGTAAACGGCACGGATTATCTTTATTTTGTTATTTTAAGTTTTATATATCCTAAGCACTTTTTGTCACTGTGACCACTCCAGTAATAGTAATATTTATTTTCATGACAATACCTCCAAAAGTCGTTTCAATATATACAGCTATGTATAAATAATTATGTATCAATTGAAGACACTATCCAGATCATACACCGCCAGTCAGCCACTGGTAATGGCTGTATTTTTTTCTAACAGTGTTCAGTGAAAATATCACAATGCATTGCGATGCATCGCAATAATTCAAGTATCGTGATGAATCGTGATCTGAATCGAATCGTGACTTCTTTGGCAATACCCACCCCTAGTCCCCATGCAAGGAGGATTTACTCACCTCAGCATGCTGAATGCTTCAACTAACGGCCGTTTGACCAATATTTCTGAATATTTCAGCTAATCATTTTTTAAACACTCGTAGACATAGAATTGAAGTTTCAGCCTACAATGGTCTGGTAGTCATTAGGTATCAAAAAATGAGAGAAAAAAATGACATTGCTCCCTCCTGGCTAAGTAGTAAACAGCGTTTTGCACCCTTCATCCTACTACACATCCGTTCTACACAATAGGCGGCGCACAAATCTTATATACTTGATAGATATGGTTTCACAAAATACACTTTATTTCTTTTTATGTAAACCCATGAACATGCACAGGGGAAAAAAAAGTACTTTCACAAGAAATGCAATAGTCATCCTCCCTCGCTGTTGATTTGCCAACCAGTGTAAGGCCTGCCTCCCCCCCACAGGGTATGCCGACCAGAGATCAGGGTCCTGTCGCAAGACCTGACGCCACAGCGCCTCCAGCGAGCGGAACACCAGCCGCTCCTTCTGGAGGTGTCAGCTCTCCTGCCGACACCGCATCGTCACCGAGCGCTGCAGCAGGCGGTAAAAGAAAGACCCCGATTCCAAAAGAGAAGCTAAAGTTGCCCTAAACGAGGCGAGGAATCACGCTTCCTCTGCTGCTTAACGGTTTAACTTGTGCTTCCAGGCAATCCGTTGAGCTTCCTCAGAAATCAGCCTCAGTTCCAGGTGATGCGGCAGCTGATTCAGCAGAATCCTGCCCTGCTGCCCTCGTTGCTGCAGGAGATCGGCAGGGAGAACCCGGAGCTGCTGCAGGTGAGGAAGCGGCAGACCTTAAGAAAATGTCATTTCTAGTTTAAAAAACTCTTATGGTTTACTGTTGGGGGGGGGGGGGGGGGGGGTTCCAACAAAAGGCCAGTTTACTTGTGACACACTTCCCTAGTAGTCTAGCATCATATTTTGGCCTGAAATTTAAAACTTCTAGCTCTTCTAAAGATACATTGCCACCAAAGCCAACCGTATATTGACAGATTTATGCTTGTTTCATTTTGTGTGATAAGCTAAAGCAAAAATAGTGCAGCATTTTCAAGTATTTCTTCAACAAGTAAAAACCTAAAAAGTCTGCCATGTGTTCATAATAAGTCCCCATCAGTAACACTGGAAGGTGAACCTCTGCATCGATCAAGTCTTTTGCAGCTTCTAATGTTTTTTTTTCTTGGATAATTCATTATTTAGCTTCACCCATCATCTTATCAACTGACCAGCTTCTCCCTGGACAAAGGAAATCCCCGTAGCATCATACTGCCACCACCAAACTTTAAAGTGGGGATCATACTGTATATTCAGGTCAATGTTCCAGCATAAAATTTGGTAAATGGGCCATAAATATTTAAATATAACCTGGACACCTTCCTCTATATGTTGGAATTCGAGTCCTCAAGTAATTACAATAATACAGTAATTACAATAACTTTGTGTCGGTATTTATATATATATATATATATATATATATATATATATATATATATATATATATATATATATATATATATATATATATATATATATATATATATATATAATGTGTATATGTATATATATTATTTTGTATATTTTTTATTTTTTTTATCAAGGTTTTATGTTGTAATTTGATGAAATATGAAAAGTTAAGATTAAGAAGGATGCAATTGATGCTTAAGAATTAAAAAAAATACCATCTTGCAGCTTAAACTTAAACATTATTTGACTTACAGAGCTCCACCACGATACAACTGAAACACAATTTTACTTAGATTGCAGAATAATTGCAAAAAATGGATTGATATAATCTAAACTCACCTAAATGGTTTCTTGCCACGTAAAACACCTTCCACACTCGTGCATGCAAGCAGTTTTCTTAATTTGTCCCCAACCCCCCCCCCCCCCCCCCCGCCCTCTTTGCACGTTTCTTTCGGCGACACTGATCCATTCCTTCGCGTTTCTAGGAGATCAGCAGCCACCAAGAACAGTTCATCCAGATGCTGAACGATCCTAATCCAGACCCGGTGCCAGCAGGCGGCGGAGGAGGAGCTGGAGGGGTGGGGGGTGGCACACCTGGCGGGGGTCAGACGAGCTACATCCAGGTCACGCCTCAGGAGAAAGAAGCCATCGAGAGGGTGAGGTGGAGCGTGGCAATCTCCAGTTTCTGGATCATCCTGAACTTCAGTTTAGTTTCACCACTAGAGCTTAAGATAAAAACTTGATTCCAGTTTTGTTAGACTAACTTGCATATTTTGCTTTCCATCCAGCTAAAAGCCTTGGGTTTTCCAGAAGGACTCGTCATCCAAGCCTACTTCGCCTGCGATAAGAACGAGAACTTGGCGGCCAACTTCCTTTTACAACAGAACTTTGACGACGATTAAAGGAACCGCTTTTAGTTGTTTTCACCCTTCTCCCTCCACTGTTCAGTTGCTCGTGTTCACTATATATGCAAACAAGCCTTTTCCAAAGTGTATTTTATTCACCAGTTCCAAATCGAAGTTTCATGATGACACTGGATGATTCTCTGTTGGCGGCTGCTGTTAACAGGATAAAATGGAGTAATTAAAATCCGATACTTTTTGCATCAGAGCTCGCCCATGTGCCTTTTGTTTTCCTACTTAAGAGCAATGTTTTTTCGCAGAAATAAGGGTAAATCTCAGAGTATGAATTGGCTCCTTGGGGGAAGAAATTAAATCGGAACCAAACAAGCAACTTGTGTTACCTTTGTTCTGTCGTTCTTTATGTTTACACCATTAAACATGTTAATCTTTACCAAAACAAACCAATATATTTCTGTCTCCACTTATATGAAGTCCAATGAGTACAAAGACGACCTGGAAAGCGTTTCCCCTTGTGAAAATCAGGGTGTTTTAACTAAAACAACCAGCAGGGGGCAACATAGACCACAATGTTCCACATTTGAAAGCCCCGGCATAATATGCAACTTAATCCAAATGAATGTGTCAATAATGCATGTTTAATGTCCAAAAATGGGTTAAATGCTGATATTTTACTGCACTAAATAAAGATTATTGTGCCCTTTAACGCCCCTGATGTGCTTATAAGCCGTTTTTTGTTGTAAAGTGCAGCATAATTGCAAAAGACCAAATTCTCAAACTTAACCATTTTTTAAGATCTAGATTGCTATTGTGTTGTTTTTTCACACCACGACAATGAAATTGCACTTATTGTGGTGTGAGACAGTAAAAACATTTCTACTCTTATCTATATAGAGCTTTTCTAGCTCAATGTGACAAAATATGATGAAATAATTTACAGAACAAACTGAAATAGAGTTATTAAAAAAGGATGCATAGACATCCATCCATCCATTTCCAACACACTTATCCCTATTGGGGTCATGAGGGGTGCTGGTGCCTATCTCCAGCTGTCAATGGGCGAGAGGCGGGGTACACCCTGGACAGGTGAAACAGACAGCTAAGGAAAGAAGTGTTTAAAAAAATTGTCTTGATTTTGTACAGAATTTACCACTTTTCTTTGGAAAGTGTGAGAAAACAAATGGCTTTATTGATCTTCCTCAACCTCTGAATACTATTTGCCATTAATAAGTTGAGAAGAACTTCACTTTTCCCCTAACGCTTTCCAGTGTGCTTTAGAGAAAAACACTATTTTCCCATGTGTTAGATATATCGTCAACTATAACCACTCCTCATGCGTTCATCCATCCCTTTATTTACCTGCTAATATTTTAAGATACGTCTAGATCACGAGATTGTTCGTTCCGAGGAATCCCTGAGGCCGCACACTGACCTCTGTACCCGAATCAGCAAAAACTCTAGGAATCAGATTAGGGCTGTGGGACACGGCTGAAATATGTATCACGATATCAATAATTAGTGAGTAGTGTTTTGTTTACCTATTTGATACAAGAAAAAAACAGAATTTAGACTGTGACCCTATTTAAATGTAAGCTGTAAAGTATGTCAGCCCTACTGCCAACTTTGCTAAATTTGGCCATGAGAGGCTAAGTCCTCTGCTCTGTCTATATCCCCCAGAATACCGTGTGGTTCTGGGTCGGAGTTCAGCGGAATTATTGAACATTTTATCGGACATATTTCATATTGATGCTGATCAGGTGTCTACGGCGATATATATACTGATATCGATTTATTGTCCGGCCTTAAATCAGATTATATTCATTATTAGCCTTATGTGAAGAAAAAAACTGTTTTCCATTGAGAAGTAATTCCTGAATCTCTAAAATAGTATTTACGCATAGTCTCTGGCAGGTTGTTGAACCCAATCCCCATTAACTTCCACTTTTATGTTTACTCTCACATTACAAACTCATGTTTCATTTCAGTTGCATCCTTCGGGTTGTTCCATGTCTAGCTTACGTTAAAAATCTGTTCTAAAGTGCTTGCGTTTTGAATAATTTGCACACTATGAAGTTTTCCCACGTTTTGGTTAGTGCTGCCTGTTCTAAAAGAAAGCGAGTAAATGAAGTGTTGACTTCTGTTGACTCTGACTGTTTCACAGCAGCTGAAATAAATATTTAAAAAATGTCGCTGAGTCATAATGACACTAAGGAGAAATACTGAAATTCGTTTTATTATTAAACTGCCAACATTGGTAGATTTAAATGTCAGTTTTTCTCCAATGAGGAGAGAATGAATAGGAAACAGGAAGGCTTAGTGTCACTTGTTTTGTTTGTGTGTGTGTGTGTGTGTGTGTGTGTGTGTGTGTGTGTGTGTGTGTGTGTGTGTGTGTGTGTGTCCGTTCATAACACCTCGGCACAGAGCAGCAATCAGATCTGGTGTCATCCATGAATATATGTCCCTTTTCTTTTCTTTGCCTGACAGGTGGAAAGAAAAAAACAAAAGGCGCACAGAAACAGGACAATTGTAGGGAGTGAGTTTTCTTTTTGGAAAACTCTTAAATGGCAACATTGTGCTAGTTTGCCCTGCAGCGGTCTCATCATTATACGGGACCGGTTCGACCGTCAGCCGCCGCTGCCGCTTAAACGCGCTCCTCCGTTTACGGGGTTGTGAAATTTCTACTGACCTCAAGCTCCTCATCACAGAAACAGGAATCCGGATGAGATCAGGGTTACAAACGCCACCTTGGATGTTCTTTGTTCAAATACAATTTTATTTCATTATACTGTAAAATACAAAAAAAAAAAAAACAATAACAAAACTTTTTTTTTATGTACAAATGTACAAAGTTCAACCTTATATTACATATTTTTTGGCTATAAACAAAAACAGAATCTTTGTTCAGAGTTACTCATTCAATACAAAAATATGAATGTTTCATATAAATTATTGCACTTTGCAGCTGCAGTGCGGTGTAGATTGCCGTCGCTGTTTTTTTTTAAAAAAAGTCTTCACCTGAAGTCATACTTTTTGGAAGAAAACACAAACAACTATATGGCACTTTCCATTTTTTTTTATCCTTGCTTCACCCTTTTTTTTTTTTATCTATTTCCATCATCTTTGGTACCTTTTTTTATTTCCAAAAGAAACCTTCTGTGTTACTCAGCACCATTCTGTATAAATTAACATTGTACCTGAAAATGAATGGCTTCTGCAGGTGAAACAGGATGATAAATATCGCTGCGTTTACTCAGAAAGTTTTGTCTTAACAGTGTGTATTAGGAGTAGAGTCTTGCCATTGCTCGCTTCTAGAAGGCCTCTGGAGATGTTTTGTCTGTTGCTCCTGGTTTCCCTGAATTTTCCAGTTAAAAGCCGCTGGCACCTGGTCCACCAAGTTTTGTCGGTTAAATAAGACAAATTCCAGTTTGGTCCCTTTTCAGAAAGTTTTACAACCCTGGCTGAGAGGCCTCGTCGAGTCACCTGCACAACGTGAGCGGGGCTCTTAAAGGAGTAATGCTTTTTTTTTTTTTTTTCAGTTTTTTTGGCTTTTTCTATTAATGTCTTTGTGCCATGAACAACCACAGCGTGTCTTGTTGCTCGACGTCAGCTTGAAGGCAGGTTTTGGTAACAAGTGTTTGTTCGGGATTTTGCAAAACAAGATACAGATATATATATATACTGGAGCCTCCGGGCCTTCGCCGTCTTGTCCGCGTCTCATAAGTGTCTCTTCATGTGGAGGGCGAGGTGGTCCGACCTGGAGAAGGCCCGGTCGCATTTCTGGCACTGGAACGGCCGGTGACCCGTGTGTTTCCTGTAGTGGCGAGTGAGCTCATCCGAACGTGCAAACTTCCAGCCGCAGCCCTCCCAGTCGCAGTGGTAAGGCTTCTCCCCTGTGATAGAAAAAAAAAAAAAAAACACAAACACAGAGCAGTTAGCACCAACCCTAAGGGTGAAGTAGCCCAGGCTCCCCCCCTGCGCCAGCAACAAAAAAAAAAAAAAAAAAAAAAAAAAAGAGGTCCATCCTGTCCTGCAGCTCTTCTGTAAAAGGCCTATAGCACTCGTATTTGAGCAGGGATCAGTGTCAACCTGTTTTGCTGCACCTGACGAGCGATTCCACCGACTCCATCCCCCACCCTTCTATGAATGTGTTTGTTCAACAACGTGCAAGTGATGTGGCCGCGTTTTTTTTTTTTTTAATTTTTTATTTTTTTTCCCCCCCTTTCGTAAACCCACAATGAAAGCCTTAAAGCTGAATAGCTCTAGATGACAAAAACGAGCGTGATTAACGAGCGGGGCTTCAATGCGCACGGCTCGTACAAGTAAAAGGCAACGACCGGAGAGGGAGGCCTCTACCTGTGTGTGTGCGGTGGTGTGCTTTCAGGTGGGAGCTCTTTGTGTACGTTTTCCCACAGCCGACGTAGTCGCACGTGTGCGTCGCCACCCTCTTCCTCGGCCAGGAGCGCCGACCGCGTTTGGGCTTCGGCTCCTCCGGCAAGCAGTCCCCGCTGGAGATCATGAGGCCCTCTGCAAGTGGGGGGGGGAGAGAGATGATGGCCAACATTAATACCACACCAGGGAAGAGCAACACTTAAAGTAGCTTTTACTGAACGGGTAAACTCTGGGCTCAACTGATTGTACAAAGCAATCCAACATGGCGCAGAGCGGTGTGCCAATCACCTGAGTACTGCACCGACGACCCCTGAGGGTAGGAGGTGTAGCCCTGAGAGGTACCGTGGTGGTACCCCTGCGGAGGTAGCGGGATCTGAGAGAGCGGGTGGCCCAGCTGGTGCTCCCGGCTGCCCAGAGGGTTGTCTGGGGAAAGGGAAGACGACGAAGACAACCGAGTGCCGCTTATGGTCCTCCCGTTGCCGGCGAACCCGTGGAGGTCCAAGTTGCCGGGGCGCGGCTGGTGCCCGGCGCGGCCGTGAGAGTTCAGCCCGGCCAGGTGCAGGTCCAGGGGCTGCTGTGAGATGGTGCAGTTACCGGGGTTCTCCTGCTTTATCCGCGTGCACGCGAAGGACGGCGAGGCCCGCGACGGCGCGGAGTCCGGGGCCGGGTCGACGCAGGCCTTGCCTACGGTCATGACTTGGCTGTAGTCTCCCATGTCCATTGTCGTCTTGACTACGAACTTGCCGTGGAGGCTGGGAGGGTGGAGGTACGCGGGGTCCAAATCAGGCCTCATGAGTTCTGCCACGAAGCCTCCAGAGGGTGAGACGTCACTGATGTCTGGGAGGGTGTAGAGCAGCTCGCTGGTGGTGTCCTGGGGGGAGGGGAGCTGGTAAGACGAGGTGAAGGAACCCGGGGACGACGACATGGCGTGGGCAGAGCTGCACCCCATGGCGTCCTCCTGCTGCTGCTGCTGCTGCTGCTGCTGTTGCTGCTGCAGGATGGAGTTGGACAGAATAAAATCGTAGTCCAAGTCCAGATCCTGCTCGTTGTCCTTCTTGGACATGCTGGTGATGGTTATGCTGGTGGCAGTAGGTTGGTCTGGGTCGCAGCAGCTGCTTCTCTCTGGCACACTGGATCTCTTAAGGTGGGACAACTCCTCCTTCCATTTCTGGAGATAAGTTAACAGAGACCAGATAAGGAGCTTGTTTTGTGAAGCAAGGAGCTTAACTTTTTCAAGTTACCACTAATTACAAGAAACGCGTGCACACTTATGCCCCCCCTGCTCCGCTTTGCAAAGAAATAGACCAAAACAAAAGGAAACAGACGCGTTTAATTCGAGAAGGAATGTGATAGAGGGTGATAATTATGGAAGCTCAGCAACACAGCTCAGTCAGGTGGAGGAAAGATCGCTGGAATGTGCGCTGCCTGAAATACTAGAACTGGCTTGAAAAGCATATAAAAAACAGACTAAATAACAAAAAACAAGCATGCCCAGATAGCCATCGGGAGATTTTCCGTGCAATCACTATATATGACAATATATTCTTTCTAGGAGAGTTGGGCTGGTAGCCATGTGTGCTTTCCCAGTTTGAATGCCTGGAGTAGCCTGACTAAACCGGTGCACGCCCCAGCAGAGAGTGTGTCAAGCCTTGACAGCAGTAATAACATGGGGGAGCTGCATTGTAAAATAAACACGCGTTTTTTAAATAGACGAGCGTAAAAGAGATTCCTTGATGCCCAAGGTCTGCCCGGCGCGCAGTGGGCAACGCTCACCAGAAAGGCGCCTCCTATGGATCTGCTCTTGTCAGTCGGACCGCTGGCGAAGGTGGAAATAGATGGAAGAAGCGTGCCACAAGCCATCTCGACGTCATTTGGAGGCTGCCTGAAATCATACAGATAAAAAAAAAAACACACGGTAAATCCCCCCGGAGCGATCCTGCAGGAGGAGGCGCAGGCTTCCTTTTTATATTCCACCAGCAAAGGAGGCGAGGATCCGCCGATGTTATGAAAAAAAAGTTTCACCTCATCAGTTAGAATCTGTGCGCGGAGTCCCAGTTCGTCTTGGCTGCGGACTGCGCTGGATCTTCTTAGAATAAAAAAATAAAATACTCCAACCCTCCTCAGAAATGTTTTGGGTATTTTTTTTTTTTCTTTTTCTTAAAGTTTCTGCTCCGCGCCGCACGCCGCACTTTGGCTCCGGGACATGTCGCCGCTGGATAGGCGCGTCGGTGGAAAATAAAAGCCAAAAAAAGAAAAGAAATAAAAGTAGCTAGTTGTGATTGATTGGAAGCTGTTTTGTACGGGGAAGACAGAGAGGCGACGAGCAGGGGAATCCCTCCCGCCTGTTGCCGTGCAGGGAGACCGGCGGCAGTCTGAGCAGAGTGAGGAAACAGCGTGAGAGGTATCCTTAAATCACTGGGAAACGCCTCTGTCGCCCCGGCAACGGCGCAGGAAAACATTAGAGGGTGAGGAAGGGAGAGAGAGACAGAGAGAGAGAGAGAGAGAAGGGGAGGAGGGAGGGAGAAAAGGGAGGCCGAGTCTAATGGCAATAGAAAAAAAAAGAAAAAAGAAAAGAAAAGCGTGAGGCACGGCGAGGTTTGTTTGTATTCATAGCAACGGTACCAATCCTTGCTGCTTTTATTCTTGCAAGACGCCGTTTAGGAAGCGCGTATTTCCAGTTGCAACACACAGACCGCCGGGGGAACGTCAGGTGTTCACGTTCACCTGCAGCAGGCGTGCGCGCGCAGTAGGCTACATGTCACCCGGAGGGCCAAAATAGTCAGTTAGTACATAATCGATTAATTTATGATAATCTCAGTAATAAAAAAATAATGCACATAATAATATTTGTGTTTATACATTTATTTTTATGCTGGTTCATAAAATATACAGTTGCGATGCTGCTGCTGATATAAATACATTTATGTGTGAATGAATGAAAGAAAGTTTTTTTTTCAAACAATTACAAAAAAAAAAAATACATAAAAACAGAAGACAGATAATCAGAAATCAGTTCAAAAGGAAGCAGGAAGAAGTATACACTTCTTTACTCCTACCCCCTTTTCTCACTTCATTTACTGCAGTAATGCTTGTCCCTATATATGATACTAATGTACGTAGATAGATAGAAAAGTAAATAGTCTGTGTATTGGTATGCATATTAAAATACATAATACAATTGATGTTGTAGCCTACACTAGCACATATTTAGGCATGTTGTCCTAATTTGAGAAATAAAATAATCCATCCATCATCCATATCCGCTCATACATTCATGATCTTGGAATTCCTGTGCCTATTTTTATATCTGTGCATATACCATTGGGCGAGAGGCAGGCTGCATCCTGGACAGGTCACAAGTCTATGGTGCGTTCACAACAAATTTTTGCAAATATTTCGCCTGATTTACGTGCTGTCGCTCGCTTGACAGTTCGCCAGCAATTTGTGTGGCCGACGGAGCCAACGCTCCACTCGCTTCATCGTCATCAAATAGGAGGAGCTTCTATCCGCTTGCCTGTCTGCTCAACTCAACATGGCGGACCAAGACTTTACCCAGCAAGTCGCAGTGGCGTGTTTAATGTGGAAAGCCGAACAACAGCACCGGCATCCCCGGGTCCACCGGGTCCTACAGAGGTGCACCCAGTTTGAAGAGTCCAGGAGCTGCATCTGGATCATGGTCGCTTCCCGCGGTACATTGGTCCGTCCAGGAGCCGAAGCTGTTATCCCGTTTCAGGGACAGATCACCCAGAGGTAAGGCAAGGAGGCGCCCTGGAGCTCGGGGAGGACAGCGGGAGATCAGAGCAAGAGGTCGGCCAGAGAGTGAGAGCATCGAGCGAGGCAGAGGCGGCTGTCCGGAACCAGCTGTGGAGACACAAGAGGAGAACGACTGATGAATGATTTAACAGTCCTTTTGAGGGTTAAATTAAAATGTCTTTTTACAAAACCACTCACAAACCTCCAAAGAGCATTCCTTATTTTGACCTATGTCAACAATGATTTTTCTCATTTTGATTGAAACAAGGTTTGTCTCCCCTGACTCCTTCTCCGTATGTCGCAACCGCAACCAGCCCCTGATTGGTTGAGGCAACGCTAATTGACAGAAAAGTTCAGATTTTTGTACTCCAATGAAATTTGTTTTGTGCCCATCGCGGGTTTTGTTTCGCTCCTTTCGCCCTAATCGCACCGTTTGCGTCGCTAGACCCGCGTCCTTCGCCTCGCTTCGCTCCTGAACCAGCCTCTACATATAACGGACATAACATATAAATCACTTGTCATTCGCGCTCGATGTGAACGCACCATAACTCAGGTAACACAAAAGGACACACACAAATAATGCCCGCTCACCCTCACTCCTAAAGCCAGTTTAGAAACACCAGTGACATTGGCCTGCATGTTTTTGGACTGTGGGATGAAGCTGAAGTACTCAGACAGAACAACATTCCAACAACAACATACAAAGACCACAGGATCGGGAGAACTGTTGGAGGCTGCAACAACCTGAGAGTGAGTGTAGGTTCACCCTCCAGCAGGAGATCATCAGTAAACATATAGGTAAACATTTATTTCTGTTCACAGTTCTCCATTGAGCCTGACTGGACTGGAGCTTGAACTATTTTATAACACTCACAGCCGTAAATGCTGCAACAGGTGGTTCTACAGCATGTTAACTCAAGGGGACCGGATGGAAAAGCACGGCACACTTTTCAGATTACTTTAAAAACCTTCTTAAAAATCTATTTTTCTTTGCACTTTACAACTTTGCTCTACTCTATGCTGAGACTTGGTTGTACACTGAAAAACATATATATTTTTAACAAAGTTCAAGATGAATAAATACTTTAACCCAAAATCTCTAAATTGACCAAAACATTTTCGCCTGAGTGTCTTTACGTGAATAAACTAAAATATTTGAGTGAGACGCGGTGTCTTCCTGTTCTGGTATCTGGGAATGTTCTGGAGGGGTCTTTGCTAGAAACTGATCTGTCTTCTGGTCCTTTGATCCATTGTATTAGAGAATAATGTCTTCAATATGTTGTTATTCTATACGAGAAACTCTTCAGCAGGATTAATACAATATCTATCATCTCTTTGATTCCACTTTAGAACTGTTCAGTGAACCCGTGTGCTCGCTCCTAATTTAGATGGAAAGCGCTCAATTTAGGACCCCTGTCACTGTGGGACACAGAAATGACAAATGGTTTAGTTAAAGTTGTTCCGCTGTATCCTGTTGCGATTGCTTTCCAATTTAGCTGGGAAAAAGAGTCCCAAACCAGGCTGATAAAATGCCCTCCACAGCGTTACCAAGTCAGCAGAGATCTGCTGTCTGCAATCCTCTAAGTTTTACTCTTTCTTGGCGTGTTGAGGTTCACGCCAGTCAACACAGTAAACTTACAATACCGGGCAAAGGTTTTGATTCAGCCCTCCTGCCTGAGCTGTCTTTTGTTTCCAATAAACCAAGCTATTTCTATATTCTATCAAAGTCCTTCTTAGGTTCTTTCGAAGTTCACTTTCATTTTCATTTTTACTATTTAGCCTATTATTGTTTGTTTGTGTGTTTGTAAGGCCAATTTACACAGAATCAGTCCAAGAGGCTTCTCCAGAAGTTCTCTTTAAGCACTTTCTGACCGGCAGCCCGTTGTTACGTTTTTTTTTTTTTTTTTAAACTTGTGAAAATTACGCCATTTGACAGAAAGAAAGTAACACGTAAACACAAGCAGGGTCATTCCCGTTTGAAGGAGGATGAATATCTCAAGTTCTGTTTCAAGTGTACATTTTTGCCCAGGTCGTAACAAAATTCATCCGCTGAAGATAGCTGTTGGCGACATCTTATTTTGGCATCTAATTATCCACTTTTCCCAATTTTTCGGGCTCACCCTGCAGAGTACTGTATGTAGTCGTGGTCAGAAAAAATCACAGAAAAAAGCAGGATTTATGATGAAAATAATTCAGACACATTCAGGATGCCTGTAGAAACATTAATATCAACCACCTGAGAAAATTACAAGAACTTTGGGCCACTTGAAAGGAAAATTTAGTTGTGCTTTACAACGGTCATACAGTGCCGAATTATGAGCTAAGGTACATAATAGTTAAAATAGTCCGATATGATTAAAATTGCATTGTGTTCAGGAAAATTATCCAATTAAGGTTACGTTATTTATGCCATTTTTTTAAATCTACACTGGATTTTTTCGCAAAATACAATTTAAACCAAAGAGCCAATACAAATCTGGCTGTTATTCAGGTTGCATTAGGTTTTAAAAACCTTCATTGAAAAGCATCGGGGCTGAATTGGCATCTTGCGGAATGTGCACACCGCTTCACACAAACTCTGCTGTCCAGCAAAAAGTTCAGCCCGCTGACTTGGGAACATTTGGGAGAGCAAACAAAGCGTCCGCCACTGATCCTCCTGCATCAGGATCTCGTCTGTTAGGTATGTCAACAAACACGCCGGCGTTTCAACAGGACGTGTTCTCCATAAACGTCTTGTCCGTGTCTTGCCGGCAGAGTTTGAAGCTGCATAAATGCACAGAGCTTCAGTTAGCAAACAAAAGCCTCTCGGGAAAAAAAAAAAAAAAAAGGCAAGGTACAGACACACATGAGCTCTGTCAATAGAGCAGGTATCCTGTTGGGCTGCTTATGGCTACAGTCTGACACATTATCCGAATCTAAACATAGCATGTATAGTTGAAATCAGATACTTACAGGCACTCCATAGTAAGACATCGCACTACTCTCTCTTTTTTCTCGCAGTCAAAAATCAAATTAAACTTTTCCTGTTGAAAGCCCTAATAATAATGCCGTGTCATGATGTTCAAGTTCAATGGAGGCACATCTGTGGATGCCAAGGTAACAGGAAGAGAACGTTGGATCTCCACAAGTCTGGTTCCTCCAGATGCCTGAAGGTACCATGTTTCATGGGCATGTCCTCCCAATATGCTGTTCAGGAAGAATACAAAAGCAAGGCAGTTTGTAAGATGCTTGCTAAAGCTTGTGGAAGAATGTCCTTATCTGCCGTGAAACTAACCCTGTACTGATCAAAATGCCACTCAGCGAGGAAGAAGCCGTTACTTCTAAAGCAGCATAACAAGGATGATTATGACTCTCAAACACACTCGGGGACAAAGACCATGGGGTGACTGTGGTAGCGTAGTTGTGGGTGCAATTCCAGCTTCCTCTTTTCACATGTCAATGCACCCATGGGCAAGGCAGCTAACCCCAGTTCCCTGCTGATCTGTGCATCATTTTATGAACGTGTGCCTTAGTGAGTGCCACTGTACGACTGGTGAATGTGGCTTTGAGCACTTTTAGTGGTCAGTATGACGAGAAAAGCTCTGATATAAATTAATTTACCTTCTCTTTTTTTTTTTGTAAATGTCTGTGGCGAAACTAAAGTCAAACTTTTAGAGGAAAATGGGGAAGCTGTACAGCCTGAGAACATGGCTCCAGCTGTGAAGCACAAGGAGGTTTTGATGGAGGAAGGACTGGTGCACTTCACCAACTAGATGGTAACATGAAGAAGGAACACTGTGTGGAAAAACCCAGATATCATCTCGAGACGTCAGCCGGAAAGTTAACGCTTGCCCCTAAGCATACCGCCAAGTTAGTCGCAAAGTGACCTAAGGACAACTAATGTTTCGAAGTGACAACCACACAACTGGGCCGCAGACATCTACAACCTCTGTGGCAAGCATTGAACAATTAAAACAATTTACTCTCATTATTTTGGACTTTAAATGGCTAGTACTTGTATAGTGCTTTATCAATTCGGACGACTCCAAAGCGTTTCACACTACATTCAGTCATTCATCCATTCACACCCTGACGGTGGTGCGCTATGGGTGTAGCCATAGCTGCCCTGGGGTAGATGGACAGAAATGAGGCTGCCATACATCAGCACCACCGGGCCCTGTGTCCGCTGTCAGCAGGCAATGCGGGTGAAGTGTCTTGCCCAAGGACACAACGACAGAGACAGTCGGAATCGAACCGGCAACCCTTTTGTTAATGGACAAACTCCCTAACTCCTGCATTTCCATTGAACAATTAAAACTCCCATTATTTTGGACTTTAGCAAATTGTTGGGCATAAACCTTGTGTCGCCATTTTTAGGCACTCTTGTTTTCTTTTGAAAACCAACTTAATGGTTCACATCTGTCTGTGGTTTCATGCATAAATATCCATTGAAGAGCATCAAAAACAGCAACTTTTACTAAACAGCATAAACTTCCATGTAGAAAATAAATGCGTTTTCAAAGTTCAGTTTTTGGGTACTAGTTTTTTTTTTTTAACAGCAACAAAATAGAAATCGTTTTGGTAACCCTAACCCATCTGAAAACATGAAAAAGTGTAGTCTGATTCAACATCAGACTGTGACAACAAAGGTCACCTGCCTTTTTTATACAGCGTATGAAAATATCCAGTTTCCAACTGTATATTGAATTGACTTTCTTCGTATGTCCAGAGTTGGAGGTTTTAAGCCGACTGTGTGTAAGGTTCTTGAAGACCTGCTTCCTAAAGCAGGTAGCAAGACAATAGAGACCGTGTCATTATAGCCATATTCTTTATTATGGGACATAATGGTTTTGAAAGTGATCCTCAAAACAAAAGGCTGACTTGAACAAGTGAGGTGCTTTGCGTTGGAATAATGGCCCGGAGAAAACAGGTAAAGACTGAGAAGATGACACCGCTGTTCCTGACACAATGAAGTCATGGCCGCTTTGTAACTCACACCAAATCCTTGCTTGGAATAAGTTAATGTAACAGTTTTAACTGAATGCAGCGCTGAGAATGAAGAATTTTTTTTATCTTAGGCTACCGCAATGAATGGTTTCAACATAACTTCAGATGTTTTCGTAAATGCTGTGGTGACATAAGGGTCGGATGCGGTGAGACTGAGATAATGGTATTTTATCAGCGAGTAGAGGTGATTCAGATGGGTAATATTTTCCTCTTGTGAACTGTCAGCATCCTCAGGGTTGTGCTTTTATCTGTTTCTCGGTATAAATAATCTGCCTGTCACGACATTCACCTGAAGATGTACCTTCACCTCTGTAAATATGTTTAAGGTGAGCTCAGATGTTGTTCTTGGCTGTGCTGAGGGTGTCACCCAAAACAGTTATGATACATTTGACATTTTGAGACTCACTGGGACCAATTTATATAACAAAGCTGCGAGAATTCAAATAAAATCTGAAAGCAGCAGATAATTCGAAAGCCCCACAGTTATTGTTCCAGTTCCTGTCCCTTGGTGAAGCGCCACCAACCCCCCAGCTGGAGGGTTTCCAAGTAAATAACGATAAGGACAGGCAGATCACAACTCCAGACGTTGAGGTTTTGCTACGCTCTTTTGCAGATGCTGTTCAGTTATTAAAAAATAGCTTTCATTCTTTCCTTAATTTCTGAAAGTTGGGGGAAGCGCTGTCGATCCGCTTCGCCGTACTTCCACACTTCTGACCCATCAGCAGTAATGCAGCTACACTTGGGGTCCTTTTTTATGACTTATCTCAGAGTAACATTGACAAAGAGGGGGTCTAAACTAAATTATTCCTCTGATTGCTGCTGTCAGAGATAGTTTTAAAGAAGAAAAATGTCCAGACATGTTCAGAAAAAAGATTCTGCTTAATGTGTCCGTTCACTTTTCGGGGCATTGTTCAAGCATTTACTCCCCTCAAACTTTTCCACCTCCATTTCATATCAGCAACTTCAATGCATTTCATTTGGACTTAATGTGAACAAACATGTGGAAGTAAATGACACCTGCTTTTAAATTATACACCATGCTTTTGAATGCACCAGTCTTCTGGGGTATGTCTCTACCAGACTGGCATAACCAGGTCTGACACCTTAAGCTCAGTCAGATTTGACAGAGAGCATCTGTGAGCATTCATTTCTAATTCCTGCCATAGATTCTCTATTAGATTCAGGTCAGGACTTTGACTGGGTCGTTCTAACACATGAGTATGCTTTGGTCAAAACCAGTGGTTCTCAACCGTAGATGACTGCTTTACTTTCTCAGCATGCTGATAAGTGCTGCAGAAGCCTGTTAATCACCCCTGATTTAAGTCAGGTGCGTGTTCCAGCAGGGAGACACCTGAAACATGCAAAACAATGTGCCCTGCGTTGAGAACCACTCATCAGGACCATTTCATTTCAGCTCTGGCTCTATATTTAGCTTTATTGTTCTGCAGGAAGCTAAATCTTCATCTTGAGCCTCAAGTCCTTTGCAGCTTCAGACAGATGTCCATCCGAGATTACTCTCTGTGTTTAGTTTCATCCGTCAACTCTGACCAACTTTACTGTTCCTACCGATGAAAAGCGTCTCCGCAGCATGATGCTGCCACTGCCAAGTGTGGTCGAGGTATTTTCACAGTGACTTGCAATGTTGTATTGTTTGGATGTAGGCTAAAAGAAGCAGTTTTGGTCTCATTTGACCCGAGCGCCTTCTTCCTCGTGTTTGCCGTGCCTGTTACATTGCTTCAGGCAGACCGTTGAAGCAATTTCTTATAGGGTTTATTTCATCTTGTCACTCTTCCAGAAAGGCATATTTATCTAGTGCCCAACTAGTACTGCAGTTGTCCTGTGGATAGGTTCTCAAAGCTTTGGATTTCTGCAGCTCCTCCAGAGTTACAACAGATCTCTTATCTGTTTCTCTAATTTATGCTTTCCCTTTCCGCCCTGTCAGTTTAAGTGTGCAGCCGTGTAATACTCTTTCCATTTTTGGATAGATTCAACAGCGTATCCAGCAGTATTTTCAAGTTCTCACACTTTTCATAGCACGTTTTGAACATGTGATGTTTTGCATGTAGGCAAAAAAAAGTTAAGCTTCTTCCAAATGCGTGCGCTGTCCCCTACATCTGTGGCTGTGTCAAACGGCAAGCCAGTTTTCTCAGTTCAGGAGAATGGCGATGTGTTTGCCTGGTTTGCAGTCATGCCGTTCTGTTTCCGTTTTCAGATGATGGATTAAACATTAGATGCTTCGGATATTGTTTTATAACCCAACCCTCCCTTCAACCTGCTTGACAGCTTTCTCATTAACATGTATGCTGTGCTCCTTGGTCTTTAGGATGTTGTTTGTTTTCACTGATTTTCTCTAAAAAAAAAGTTACAAAAAAAGGTAATTTCACAGAACAGATGTGTTTTTGCAAAAAAGAGGGCAGAATATACACTTTTCGCCGAATTTTTGATTTTTCAATACATAATTATGCATTACTCTGTGTTGGTCCATCGCCTAAAACCCCGACAGAATACATTGAGGTGGGGGGTAGGAATACTTTTGCAAAGCAATGCATTTATTGTTGAGACTTAGCCTGACATACCTGGCAAACCAAGTTCCTTTTGAATGAATTAAAAGGCAAATGCTTATTGACGGACTTAGAAGGGTTTGAAGACGGAATAGAAAATATGCTAAAAGTTGTCGGTGGGGGACATTTGCAGCCGGTCCCGTGTAGATATGAAGAGTTGCAGCAAGGCAGCGCTGAGCTTTCATCACTTTATAATGTAGCTGTGGGCTTCCACAGGGACTGAAACATGTGGTTGAGGTGTGGAGTGGTGGTCGTGGTCATGTTACAGGTTTTGTGTAAAGCCAAGCGGGGTTTAGAGGAAGGAGCAAAAAGAGGGAGAAGCTTGCAAAGGGGCCGACTGTGAGGAAGGGGAGAGACAGGGAGAGAGGGAGAGAAAGAAAGAGCTCCTGCCGGGCGGCAAGCTGTCCAGCCTTTGCTTGCCCTGGGATTCCTCAACAGCCTTAAATATGCCAGTTATTTTTAACCAGCGACGTAGCAGACTCCAGCGTCCGCCCCTTTGTTAGAATATTTCCTTTCTGTCAGGAGGAGAAATGGACGGGAGCCATGCTTCCTGGTCACATGATGAAGTCCAGGGCGGCCAAGTGGAGAGACTTTCAATGGGTTAAGCAAATGAGGAAGAGAGAAAGGGAAGGCTGGGCTGGCTGTTCGACACTCACACCAGCCCACACGTTCACCCAGCACCTCCCTTCTCTCAAGTTTAACCACCTCAGAGGGCCAGATGAGGCGTCAGATGAGGCAGTCCCTCTTAATCAGATGCTCAGACGTCAGAGGCTTGGGAAACTGGAGCGGGGATTGGTGTTCGTGAGCTGCAGAGGAAATGAGAGTGTGGGTATGGCACATCGGCAGACAGACGCTCGGGGAGGAGGGCCCTGTGACGTCAGGCAGCGGACCCACCAGGATTAGAAGCCTCTAAAAAGAAAAGGCCCCGGAGTGGGCTGCTAGAGCCGGAGAGACTGTGTTTTTTTTCTGTCTGCCTGACATGGGAGAATCAGGGACTTACCATGAGCTCACCTTGTTGACATACCGAGAACTTGGGCTGCTTCCCCTCCGAGTCTTAAACATAAAATCAGTACCAGCCACACAACTGCACTGTTTGACAGATCTTTATTGTTTTCCGTCTAATTTTCTTACACACCAGTCAATAGATAAACATGCAGATTATTCCGACTGTAGTCCGAGCTATACTCGTTGAATTTGCATATTTTTTAAAAAGGGTCCGAAAATATCAACACACGTTTATCTTTTTACCCTTTTAGTGTCCCATTTCCATGTCCGCTTTCCATGTTTAACTTTTCAGAAACGTTTTGCGCATCGTTGAGAGGAAATGTTCGGACTCTACACAGGAACCATCAAGGCACGCAAAGTGGAAGCGGTTGGAACAAAAGGGTCTCTGTTTGCAGTCAAATAAGCTGTCATCTAAGAACACGGCCTCTCCAAAAGTAAAACCTTTAATCTCAAACTAAATTAGCAGCAGACTATGCTGACAAAAATTTGACTTGTTTGGCTTCAGTATACTTGGAGGAGTAAAGGTGAGGCAAGATCTCGGCACTGCTAATGGCAGCAGAATCATATTTTGTGACTGCCTTGGTGCCAAAAGAGAACTTTGTAAATCATGTCAAACTCCAAAGCTAACTCCATACTGTTTCATTTGGCTTGGAGCACAATAATAATATCGTTCTGATTCTCTGACCTGTAACTGGAGCAAGGATACCACACCACACCATATTTACTTATATGGCACTTTAAAAACAACATAATGTGCTGCACAACAATTAAAAGATATGTTGATCTTGAATCTGAACTATGATGTGCAAAAAGGAAAAAAAAAAATAGTCAAATATCCCACAGCCCCATTGCTTGTGTCCCTCCTTATCCAAATTTGCACGTAGGTTTCCACTGTCAATACATCCATCAATGAAAAATAACTTTAAATCAAAGTTCTGGTCACATCAGAGTACAGAACTAAATTAAACAGGGAATTTGTGGGGTGACCCAAAGAAGGGTGGAGTAAAATGGTAGAGTAGAGTCGGCAAATATAGTCAATTTAAGATATGGGCCATTGATAACACCATCCAAGGAAGACTTGAATCAAAATACGCTTCAACAAAGCATAGCTTTGAATTTGTGTACAACCAGGTTGTTTAATGTTTGTTAAGGTGAAATGTATAGAATATACTTCACAGAATAAGTGAAGTCTTCATTTTACATGAAAAAAAAAAAACGTTGACTCTTTAAAGGTGCATTGCGCAAGTTCTAGGATTTTTGCAGACATCTGCCCCCACTGGCGACACGTTGAAATGACACTGCTGTTGTGTATGCGCATGGCAGAAGAGGAAAAGCATCCGCGGCTGTGACTGCACAGATCTTTTGTTTGATGGTGTGAGGTCTACTGAGGTAAGAAAGCTATAAATATTTAAGTTAGACCATGTTCTTTTGTTAATGCATCAGTTACGGTGGAGACACAATAAAAACCCCTTTCTAAATCTCGGGTAGCGTTTCCATACACATTTACCTGATTAATTTACTTTCCTGGGACTTTGGTCCCTCAAGGAACCCAGTACTTTGCTCTGCTTTCCCAGGGTGTTCAGGTGGTTGGGTGCAGCAAGAAAAACTGACGTAAGGAGCAGTAAGGAGATGAGGAGTTTAAAAACCTATTGATTTTATTACCTAAATTTATCACAAAAAGTTGTTTTAATATGTTTTTAGGTGAGAAAGTACACCTCCAAACTTCATCTGTGCAGTCAGTTCATTTGGATAATGAGCCAATTTTAATTCTGCTCTGACTTGTCAGGAGCGGCAGAGACCCGCTGACAGGGTGGTCTCACCGGGGAGACTGCAGTTTTAACCATCCTCGCTGCTGCTGCGTGTTGTCTGCTAGACCGTCTGTGATTTCCCCCAGACTTGAACATGTTCGTCGCGGCTGAAATTTCACCATATAAAGCTTTTATCAAGTTTGTTGGGAGTATCTGCACATAACAGATATCAAATGTGAAAATCTTGGCTGGATGTTTTCGGCATTGTGAGTTCATTATAACCTGTTTTGCCACGGTGTGTGTGCGCACCCGCACGCGCCTTTCCATGGCAGAAAAAAACGAGGAGACCTGCTCATCGTCTATAGCCTTTACTCTATGTAAAAAATTATTTTGCTGTGATCAAAAGTCCGTGATACTGTATTTAAAAATTGTCCATGTCTAACTCACCATGGCTGAGGAAAAATTATACTCATAAAGGTCAAGATCAGTCTCGTCCACCCTCCACTTCTTTCACACTCCCCACACAACTGGGGTCCCTGCGCTGCCCAGGCAGAAAGAAGCTGTGCTTTAAATTTATTTATACCGACAGGAGTAGAATAGAGTGGAGCCCAGCGGTGAGAAATAGGATTGGGGGCTAAGGAGATGTAAGGCCATCAGTTGTGCGTCGTCCTCTTTTTTCTCCGGAGTCCGGATGAGTGGTGGCATGACAGTGGCAGGATATGCATGCAACTTTTCTGCATTTGTCTGTTTGACCGCTGTGTATCGACCAGCGTGGTAATGCAGTTATTCCTCACAACGTCCCATACGTCATTGGGGCTGTTTTACATGTGGCCCCTAGCTGATGGAAACACGAAAAACCAAACGCCCCAGGCTTTGGTTTACCCTGGGAAACTGTGGTTAATAGAGGATAACTCAGTTTACATATCGGGCAACTGTAAGGACATGTATGGGAAAGAAAAAAAAACAACCTTTAAACTTGTGCAATGTTCCTTTAACACTTTTAAGACCTATTGTATATACATTCAGAGATTTCATATTGCCTTTTCACTTGACAAGACCGAGGCCTGTTAACTTGCCGTTAGTGACCATGATAAATTACTGTTGCTAGTTCTCTGAGTCAGCATAAAATCATTTGTTTGACATTGTTATCATACTGACCAACACTCAGAACATTCGGAAGGTTAAAAAAAGAAGCTTACTGAAAATCTACAAACTTAATGTTTTATAAGAAGGATTTATATTGAAGAGAAACTTTCCGCCATGGATGAAATACATTTTTTGGGATACTCCGAGCAACCCACTAATCACCAGTGTTCTTGGGTTTGAGGTGTTCCAAGCTTAGAGTGCAGAAGGCCTACTAGTTGTCAGGGATGACGTGGCAGCGTCATCCTGTTGGGCTGCTTCGCTGCCAGTGCTAAAGGTGCAGGGCAAGAAGTAGATGAAAAACTGGAGGGCTACCTCCAAACTATTCAACTTCACCACAAATCAAGAGCTAGCTGTTTGAATATTGGACACAGTTTGATGTTCCAACAAGATAGTGATCAAAAACAAACATCATAACTGGTTTGCCATGGATAAAGCAGGCTAACAGTAACCTTCTGCAATGGCTCTAACCTAAACCCTACCAAAATTTTTCGCCGCATGCTAAAAGGTAGCCTATTATGCTTCCTTTTAAACAAGTTAGGATAGGTCTATGAGCTATACATAAACATGTTCATCATACTTTAATGCAAATAATCTTTGCATTAAATATTCTTTGCATTAAAGAGATCAGCTCAATGTTTATATTCACACTTTATTCACATGAAAATGGCTGCACACAGATGTACAATGGTACAACAGTGATCCTGAGTTACAGCCAGAAGCAGAAGAAGTGGAGCCTGCTGCACAACCAGTAAGGATGCAGCGAGCGGTTTCTGAATGGTGCGTTTCTAAATGGACACAGTGCTATCAGTAGCCTACCGTTGGCATTAGCTTGTGCTAAGCGTCGAATCACGTTCATGCCAAAGAGTCACTGTACAGCGCATACAGTGGTAAAACCAGCTGATGAGGTGGGCAGAGCGCCGCTTGGGTTGCTAGATGAGGTGCAGTGCCCACCGATGGTGATGTTTTTTTTTTTTGGGAGTTTTTTTCTTCAATGGCTTGTTTTCCAGACACCAACGAAAAATTTACTTACTGCCAAAAATGACTGGATGTTTTTTGTTGAACACTTGCACTGTTTCTAGAATCAACAGAGACCTAAATGGAAGTACAAAAACATGCAAAAAGTGAATTTTACATAATAGGTCCCCTTTAAAACCAATATCTGTGACAGGATACCAATCAGTTGAATAAACTCCTGTATTTCTATTGCTACACAAAGTACAATGTGCTAAGTAAGAGTTAACCAAACATTAGGTGCATGTATATAATCCAACCTGTGTCTATAAAAATTATCCTGTGCAAATTGGAGACAATCCACAAGGGATTTAAACTTCTGCAAATAGTTCTTGTTTTAAACATTCTTTCAGCTATATGTCACATCATCATTTGTACCTGGGGAAATCATTTAAAAAAAGACCAAATTATTACAATATCCATGCCCAGTAAAAGTGTATGTAAGCTTCAGAGCAAAACATGTATTTAAGTTTTGTCATCCAATACACAATATGAGTTTGTGCCAGAATCTCGACGCACAAAAATGTGGTAATAACCTGCCTTCTTTAAACTTTACTTTAAACAAATATCGCTGAATCATATGATACGTCATGGCTGTCACATTTCTTACAACTCTTGACTGGATCTGTATGTTGCCGAAATTGTTCTGAGATGCAACGTGAAACTGCGTGTGATTGCTCAAAAGCTTAGACATGTTGCCTAAATGTTGTCATTTCCAGAGCGTAAACCCTGCATGCTATTGCACATAGGATGTTAAGCATGTGGGATTTAGTTGCGGGCTAAAAAGCTTGTGTGCATAGGTTTCAAATTAACTGTACGAAGCTGCCCACACACCCTCTGCTGATGATCACCAGACCTGTTGAGCACCATGGAGAGAAGTCCCTCAAGTACAGTGCTTGGCATTATAATATACTGAGTTTCTTCTGGTAATTACAGTCAGATTTCAGGGCAGTAGGCCTCTGTATTCCCGCAAAGGTGTACAGTTGTGTGTTTTCCCTCTGGGAGTGGTTGGGAATGTGTGACCTTTCCAGGGATCGCTTTTTTTTTTTTTCAGCACCTGGATTAGCTCTCTGAAAACATAATTGGCTGAACCATTCGGGGATGTAAAATGACAACAATAATCCTGGATTTTAGAACGAAGACCCTGGCTGCATGATCCATGGTTTGTAGAAGAGAGGAAACAGTCTTGGTGGGAAACTCCCGTCACAAAAACCAGGGATCTCCTCATAAATTCGCAGTGCAATAGGAGACGAGGAGCATAAACGTCACCGCAGTTTCTCCAAACCTCCCTATGGTATGCAGTTTAATATCCACGCATAAATCTGCGCGCTGCATGGTCAAAGTGAAAAATATTGCATGGCTGCGATGGACTAAGAGCAGAGATGTGGAAAATTACTGTAAGGAAAATCATTGGAGGAGTAAATAATTTCTTGGGTCTTGCTTAAAAAATCAGCGTGAGTGTGAAGGGGGTTTCTTTTTTTTTTTCATCCGTGCATTTTTCTCTGTGTACAGTAACCCGAGCAACAGTGAAGCTTTTGTGGCAATGCGTTGAAGGCTGGAGGCCAAATCAAATCAGAAATGGCACATTGTGGTAACCTTAATCAAACTACAAATCATTTTAGTGCAGACTGATCGGCGGTGTGGAGCGCTGCAGAGAGAACAATACTTGACAGGCCTAATTTAAGTGATGGCTTCGCTAGTCGGACGTTTTATTGACATCATGCTGGGTCTAATTGAGGAGGGGAGTTCAGTAACTCAAACCAGATGGGCCACCAGCTCATGCACTAACAGCCAACACACTTTCCACACTCCTTCCCTGATTGTCTTTTTCTGTATCTTGCCATCTAATCCAGCTAGAACCACGCACTGATTCTGCATACTGCATACCATGCTTTATATAATGACATTTGAAGTCAATTTGCATGTAGGAATGCATGGATTCTAAAGCTTCTCAGATTTTACTCTTTGAATAGACTAATAACTACCCTTGAGGGCATTTTTCTTTTTTTTTTTGGAGTTTCTGAGAACTACAGCATGCTTATTTGCTTTCTTGCCAAATGTTAGATGAAAAGACACTATGTAGCTTAAGTGAGCAACAATAGCTTGAATTTGTTTCAAGCAAATTCAGAAAAAATGCTGAACACATGAAAGGACCAAGATTCTGTGAAACAGACGTTTCAATCCTAAAACCGTGTCAGCATGTAGCAAATGATGGCATTGATGCATGAAAGGGTCCAGCAGCTAAGAAGTAAAGTATGTGGCCAAAAACAGATAAAGAAGTGGTGAATGTGAGCTTTAAAATGTTGGGAAGCTGAGCCTTTATGGACTGAACTTGTGCATCTAGTCAATGAGGAGCTGTAGATCTCAGAAAATGTTAATAAACAGTCATTACAGTAACTTGGGATTTAAATAAAGATGTGCAATCATCACACGCTGCGGATGAAATTTTCTTTCTCTCCATTTGTTACGCTTAAGCTGACACATAAATTGCTATCGGTTTATAGTTAGAGTCCTTATTTCCTACCAGTTTACTTCATCAGATCTAAGAATGGCTGACTACAAAAGCGTTGCTATATATTTGTCTTTGTCCTTGCATTTCTCTGCAGTTAGCCTAGCATTGTGTTTGACCAATGAAGTTTAGGGCACTCGCTAAAGTATAAAGGTAAGTTCAACCACCCATAGAGGAAGAAGTAAGAATGCTTGCTTGGATGAAGGAGTGATATAAAGACCACCGCGAATGCAACCATAAAAATTGATCTTTGCACGTTCCTGTCCACGCGGAGTCGGCCTTAAGTCTTCAAGCATGTGAGTGGGAGCCTTTAGGGATTGAGAGGATTGAAAAACGATTGAATTCCTGTAGAGAAATCTTTCTTTTACTTTCTTTGCAACAGCTTAAAAATCCTGCAAAATATTGGCAACTGTTAGCCTGGATCCACACGCATGTGCTTGACAGAAATCTTCTTTACACGAGTCCGTTTTGAAGCCTTGAGGCCTGAAAATACGTCCCCAGGTCCATGAATGCTCGGTTAAATGTCAGCGTTCGGGATCTGATTGAAGACTTATGTTCATACGCGACATTAGCTCACGTCCGTGTTCTCTTTGTGTTCAGTTCTTGGCTGGATGCGATGGTCAAGTAAATTATATGTGGGTTTGAAACGGTGCTAGGTAAGGTAAGGTAAGTTTATTTATATAGCACTTTTCAGTAACAAGACATTTCAAAGTGCTGTACATGAACAGTAAAACATTATAGACTAGAAAAAAAACATTACAGATATAGGAAAAACAAAGGAATAAGTTAAATTTGTCCAACCTTTCCAAAGTTACAAATAGAATCAATATTTTATTTCATTGTTTAACTGGAACGCGCATCATCACTAAAAATCCAAAGCTTAATTGCTTAATGCTAGCGGGACATTTAGTCAGAAGTTTTACTTTCACATTATGTGCATTTTTGTGACCTTAGTTTCAGCTACCTGTTTATTAGAGAACATATCCTCATTCTCTATCCTTTAAAGAGATACTGGCTGTGCGTCTGCAACATTTTACACATCTTTCACTTCTGCAGAACTCTTCAGGGTCGTAGACACAGACACTGTTACAGAAGGGAAAACTACTACAAAGCCTGTTTATTAGACACATGGAATTAATGAGTGCATAAAGAAACGTGGCCGTTAGAAGGGGAGCTAAATTAGTGGCTTCATATGGCATTCTTCAGAACCGAAATGGGAAATTTGCCACATCAGCGAAGCGCTCGTCATTTTGTGGACGTTTTCTGAAACAACATCAGAGACTTTTTGATTTCATACCAACTGCAATCAATGGACTCTTAAACGCAATGAGAGTAGATTCAGCAGCTGCTAATGACATTCATGACCCAGCACGTTGAGTTTGGTGCTGTAATCAAGTAGACTTCAGAAAACACTGAGAAGTTCCAGATACTTAAATTAAGGTTTCCCTGGCACAGTCTGCCACATATAGATGGCCATAAACAGGACAAAAGCATGGGAATCATTAGTGTTTGGCCTTATTGTAGCACCAGTAATAGTCATCCTACCCACAGATTTTATTGATTTTGGTTGGAAAAACTGGCAAAAAAAAGAAAAAAAGGTGGAAGTAAGAACAGAATAGTTTTCCGCTCTATTTTCGTATAACGTCAACTTCAGAGTTCTTGGTACTGGTGAGTTTTCTCGCCGTTGTTTTTCAGTCTCTTCCTGTTGAGCACATACAGTTGAAAACAGATGTTTACATACATTGTTTAAAAGTCCCATAACTTTTTTTTTTCTCTCCCAGTTTCTGGAACTTAATACCAGAACAATGAGCGAGATAATTTGGAGGAGAATTGTTTTCAAAACCTTCTTCAAATTCTCATGTTTACATACATTTCCTTGGTTTTCGGTACAGTTGTCTTTTAAACTGTGTGACTTGGGTCAGATATTTCAGACATCCTTCTACAAATAAATGAAGGGATTTTGGCCCTGTTTCGGCACACGTCTATTTTGCTCTTCCTATAAATGTTCTATAAGGCTGAGAACTGGGCTTTGAGATGGTCACTCCAGATCATCTATTTTGTTGTCTTTGAGACACTTTGTAACAAATTAGGTCGCTAGCTAAGTTTCCATTCAATTATCTTGCAAATTTTAAGCAAAGTTATGAAATGTTGCAAAAAAAAGAAAAAAGAAAATGTGAATTAGGCATATTTCCATCTACTGTTTCGAAGCGAATCGACCAGGCTAGACAAAATTTTGTTTCGTCAGGAGTTGACGTTACAAATGATTGAAATAAACAGGAAGTAATGGTTGGAAACTAACTTGGATCACACATCTCAGAGGAATGGAGAGAGGTTTTCAGGAATGTGTTTTTATCGGACAAGTAATTGTTCTGTCAGGTCAACTAGTACCGGGGATGTCATATACTGTTTGGAGATGTAAAGAAAGAAATGCAATTCTATGAATGTTATTGGAATATCTGGGAAGACGGCGACTGCTCAGACAGCTGATCAGCCAAGTGAGGTAAACGTTTGGTATGTCATAGCTTAGACGGCAAATGTGTTACCCTCTCCCGTATTTCTCATTTGCTCTTTTTTGGAAAAAGCTAAAAAAAAAAAAAAAGAGCCCCACCTCAAGCGAGTGTAGAAACGTTTTTTGCCAAATTTTTAATTTTACTGTTTCCATCAACCATTTCTAATGCGATACTTTAAAATGCTCATAGGTAAACGTTGATGGAAACACTGCTTTTGCTTCTTTGGAAGACCCATTTGTGACCAAGCTATAACTGACTGAGATGTTACTTAAATATTGATTTTCCTTCCACAAGATGCCCGGTATTTTGTGAAGTGCACGACTCCCTCCTTCAGCAAAACACCCACAAAACATAAATGCTTCCACCTGTGAGCTTTACAGATGAAATGTTTTCACTTCATTTTAATTTTCATCAGACCACAAAGACAACTCCAGAAATTAAAGTCTTTGTTCCTGTGTGCATTTGCAAACTGGAATCTGGCTTTTTACGTTGCTTTTGGAGTAATGGCTTCAAAGGGAACTAAAAGTAAGTACAATTTTCTTGAAATGAATGTATTTTTCCTTGATTTAAGCAGGTAAATAAGACTATTTGCCAATGGAATAAGTTTTTAGCACTTAAAATAGGAACATTTCATCTCTATCATCTTATTTCAAGTGCAGGATATCTAATTATCTTATTTTAGGGATACAAATACTCATTCCATTGGCAAATAGTCTTATTTACCTGCTTAAATCAAGGAAATTTATTTCAAGAAAATTTGACTTACTTTTAGTTCCCTTTTTTCAGTGCACAGTGTTTATCTTTGCACATAATTGTCTGACCTGATGGATCTTTATGACTCTATGGTGTTACCTTAAAACTGATCCACAAATGTGCCTTTTTATTCAAATGTTTTGATTTAAACCATACCAGAGGCTTAAAAAGACATGATATCGCCTGGGCTTTTACAAATAGTTTAAGGCACAGCAACTGTAGCGTGTTTTTAATATGTAAACGTTTGAAATCGTTCAAAACAAATATAAAAATCTCTAAGAAATCTCATTATTCTGGCACTTGATCAAAAATGTGTGTTAAACTCCAAAAATCCCATAAAAGCCGCTTTATTTGATGTACCAATATATCGTATAATGGCGGTACTTTAGTTTATTGTCTCTTATGAGTTTTTCCGCCGACATCTCCACCCAACAGAGTTTTAAAGGGCGCTCTCAAACCTTTTGACCCTATTGCCCTGTGCTGGTTTATGGAGCGTACCGTCACAGTGGATGTAGTCCAACTGGTTGATGGTGAGAGAATGCATTGACTTGCTATGCATGCCTACGTACATGTTCCTTGTGGACCCGAGCTGCCTCCATCTGTGCCAAGGAAAATGTGATGCAGAGCACGGTGCTGTCAACATATTATGGAACTGCATAAAAAGCTAGCAAAACATGGGTATACAGACACCATGTAAGCAAATGCACACCCACACACCTCCATTATGTGTGCTCAAGGAAAAATACAACTTCTTGCTTGTCTTGGAGACTGGAGCACCAGTCTCGCCACATTGAAACACACCAAGAAATAGTCATTTTGCTAATTTAAGCTCAGCCATGTATTTTCTTGTGAAATAGGTAAAGGGCTCCTACCTTCCTGTGGAGCAAAAAAAAAGTGCATAAGTTGCAGCCTGAAGACAGAAACAATGGACAGTTGTTGCAGCAAACGAGTTGGCATTAGGACTCAATGGTTTGTATGTTCACACCTACCCAAGAGCTTTGACTGTCCACATCTCCACGCTCTCCGTGTGTTTGTTTGTGTCCAAAAAGAAACACGAATAGAAGATTGGTGTGTTATATACCTTTGGAAAATTACAGTTTCAGTTTCAGTCCTGTGCCACAGAGACAAGAATCAGCGCAAGGACTGTATTTCAGAAGCTACTCACTTTGTCTGTCTTTAATCTACAAATAAAGACCCATGTTTATGACCACAACAGTAAATATTATATATATATATATATATATATATATATATATATATATATATACAAGAGCAAATGCTTGAATTTCTAATGCAGGATTTCAATAAAAAACATAAGATTAATGTTAAAGAAGAAAAAACAACTGTTATTTACACTGAGAAGAGATGATAAAAGAACAATACTCGGACAGACACAAAGGAATGAGTTTCACGTTGATATATTGGACTTAGTGTGCACTATGCTGGACAAGCGACTCCTGATAAATAATAAAATGTGATTGATTGATTGACAGATCCTGACGTAGATTCTGAACCATCTCATCCAGCTTGCTGGACTTTTACCGCACGACATAAAGCTCAGATAGAGAGTTGTATATTGGGAGTATTGTATTGAGGCCTCTGGCTGCTAGGCGTCTGAGCCAGAATGTCATTCTTGCAATCCAAAAGCCATGATGGATGGCAAAGATGAAGCGAGTGATAACCAGGATAATGATCATTGTCTCACCGCAGACTGTTATGAACCAATTTACATTTCTTATATATATTTTTTTATTTGATTGATTTCTCTTCATGTTCACTTTTGGTAGGCGCCATATTGTGCTGCTGTCTAGCAACTATTCAAGTGACAGGCTGGTACAACACAAATCTGACATGCTGTACAAATCCAGTGTTGTAGACTGTAATTGGCTGAAACAATGGCGATGGTCTGGATTGGATGCACGGTGGGGCAGCCGGTTTGAGTGGTAAGTCAACCTAAAGTGATCATTCTTGGCAGTTCCTGTAGAGCTGTGGTCCTCGGGGGCCCGATGTCCTGTCATTTTTAGATGTCTCTGCTTCAACAGCCTTGACTTCAATGTGAGCTCATCTGGAGAGTTCTGAAGAGCTCGACTGCATGCTAATAAGGCAGTCTAGCCATTTGATTCAGGTGTGTAGGGCAAATGACACACTTAAAAGTTTAAGGACACCAGCCCTTGAGAATTGGATTTTTTTTTTTCAGTCCAATCCAGTTTGGTCCTCTTCATAAACTGCTTCTAGTTGCTTCCATTGCTGAATTGTCTGTGCGCCCATGCAGGGTTTTCACACACGGCTCAAAAGCTTTTCATCAGCCAGTAACAAGTAGATCACACCAGACAACACGTGTGAATGGAAGCACACACCAAACACTAAAAGTTAGAGAGCATGATACTCAGCAATACTCGATTCTGTTTATTTAACACACTTTCTTTTGTCTCCGAGTAACGGACACGTAAGTTGGCTTCATTTTATCCTATTAGATAGCAATATACAAAGAGAGAAAGCAGACATACAACATGAGTGTCATTTGTTTTAAACCAAAATCTCACAACTTTAACACACAACCCTGAAGCTGCCTTTGCTTTACTTCCCAGAGATAAAGTACATTGGGAGATCTTCTCTGACTTTTAGTTGGCTAGTTCTGATCTAGCTATAAAACTGACTGTTTATTCAGATATTTGTTAGTATGTTTAACATTTTATTTAAATAATGAATTCATTTCAAGAAATAATCACTTTTAAATGAAAATATAATGTCTTTGGATTTAAATTTGCATAGCCCCTTCTAGGTTGTAATTATTTTGCCATCTCTGTTAATGCATCTTATTCAGACTGTCTGTCAAAGAGACATCATATCTAGATACAGTTTAAAGGCTAATCTTACCCATTAGATGGGGGTCCACAGTCATGGTGTCTATGGATGTAAGTAAAACAAAATCTATAAAAAAAACACCTTGAATGTTGGATAAACATCGACAGAAACTAATAAGTCCACTTTTTAGGACATTCTCGGTTGGTCATCTGGACGGAGCAATCATTTTCAGTCCAAGCTAAGCACGTACCTCAGGAGCTGCCTAACACAAATCAAAACTAGGGATTCATTTCTTTATGTTAGTGATATTATTGCTATTTGTTTATAGTGGCAGAGTGATCTCTAAAAAGCTGTGAATTCACTTAAGTTGCAGTCCTTTCGTCATTTTCCTTGCTTATAATCAGACGGCGTTCTGTAAGATTTTTCCCAGAAAACTGTAAAAAGATAATTTACTCTACACTGACTTTCCTAAGGGGGTCTTCATCATGACATTAGATTGAGCTGAAATAATGTTTTATTCCAAAAATGATAGACATGGTAAACCATGTCTGTGTAATGTTTCTGATGCTGATGCTGTCAGAACTATTTATTCAGATGGACGTCACTATGTGTCAAATAATGCAGAACGTTTCCTGCTATTTTAGATTTCTGTAGGTATTTCAAACAAATTCTTGCATTCTTGCCTCTTGGAGGAATGACTCTTCCAGACAAAGATTTCTCTGGTGATTCATTTTTTGAGCTTTCTCTTCCTGAAAATGTACACAATCGTGTTTGGAAAAATACGTAGAATCTATTTTCTCACATGTAACCTAATGGGACATGGCTCTCTGGTGGGGCGTGACTGATGCTGACTCAGAGTCCGGACAGACCGAAAAAAACGCACAGAACCAGAACCTGCAAGCTCCAGCCCGATTTGTAATCAACAGCCAAGCCCTATCTCCTTGTTTTAAAATTGGGTTGCGTAATTTATTTTATTTTTTTTTTCCGTTCACAGTCTAATCTGTAAAAGTTTCACCGAGCTTTGTTTTGTTTTGCTTTCACGCTCCTGCCGTAGAAACAAATCCCGGCTTATTCAACAGCATCACCTCACACACTCTTCACAACTTGGTTCTGAATTCGATAAAGAGGAACCGCTGAGCATCCAGCGAGCATCCAACACCTGTGCTGGATGTAAACAGCCACAGCCTCCCTGGAGACACGATTGTGAGGCTGGGATTGAACAAATGTTGTGCTTAGATTCTTCCATCAATGAAAAACAGGACGCTCAGAACCGCGGCACCATGGATCCAGTCCAGCTGACTGGGAGGTAAAATAAGATCCAGGCCAAAAGTTACATGCGTCTTCACCAGTTTATCTCAGGTCTTCCTCCTTTTGAAAACCCGTTTTCCTTCCTCAAAACTTTTTGTTATATTAAGTCAAGTAACAGAACCACAAGTAAAGAGCTTCAATTTTAGACGCAGAGAGAAAGGAAGACATTTATGAAACTTTTAATAAGGGTTCGATCAGTTAACGGCACTCTGAATGCCCATTCTCAGCTTGTTTTTGTAATTTCTCTATAAGTAGTTGCTAGTTTTAATGGTTTTGTTTCATTAATTAATCATTAAAAATATATTACTGAGATCCCCAATAGCTTAACTATGATTCTGTAAGTGAGCACGTTCCAACAAAAGTGATTCATTTTCAACCAAAGGGTCAATATTATGATTCACAATATAGACCTGAATCTTTTTTTTTTTTGTATTGCTCTTTGAAATATGCAAAAATAAGTCTCACTGATTAAGAAAAAATACTTTACTTCTTCAGACTGATTCTAAATGGATTTGACAATAAGCCAGTTACTGTATTTTAGATGAGAGAGGTAAACATTTTTGATGCATGAACATGAAGCGGTTCATACTATCGGTTGCCACGATTAATGGGACCCTTCGTGGGAGTCTTTTATCATTCCCTAAAGTTATCCTCTTCTTTCCCCTTCATCATTTCGCCCTCTTTTCTTTTGTTCCCTTTGCCTTTTACTTCCTCCACGCAGTGCGTGCAGATGCACACCACATCCAGCACCACTCTCCCTGGAGAAGAATGCAGATTGTGCAACTTGTCCGTCAAACCAGTTTTCTTTCTCTTCACTATTCGAATACTTCACCACAGTGTAGTAAAGAAAACCGGGCCGGCCCTGCCTTCGCCGTGACTCATTTTGATACGTGCGTAAGCAGTTGCTACAGACCGTGGAGTAGTATTCCATTACTTTTACTATCTACTCTTCTTCTAGTGTTATTTTCGTTCTGTCATGCCGGTGGGAATGAACGATGAATAAAAAAAAAAAAAAAAAAAAGTTGAGAACAACTCATTGCGGCAGCAAGTCTTAGGTGATCGCGCATGATGATTATGTCACTATTGTTTCAGGTCCATGGAAATGTTCAACACTTTTGTTTCTTTCTCTCACTGAAAAGCACAAAATGCTTTTCAGCGAGAGACTGAACGCAGAGGCTCGACACTAAAGCGGTGAAAAGATCCAGCGAAGATGTTGACAGGCTGCCAAAGAAAGTGAAGGCATGAGAGGGAATCTGGGGAGAGCGTGCGAGAAAGTACATGAAGAAAAGCAGCAGGTGTGCTGGACAGCTATGGGTCAGAGAAAGATCGCTTTGGGAAGGGGTTTTCCATCCAGTTGGGAGTCTCTTTGGTATTATGTCACCCGTTAAAACATAATGGAGGCATTACACAAATGATGACACTTTACACACTAAAAGCAACAGCTTCGAAATCTGTCAGCGACAAAGAAATGGGCGGAAATGTGAAAGTGTCAAAAGGACTTTGAGAATCTTACACTGTCATTGATCGACACGTGGAACCAGCCACTGTTGAGACACCGGGCAAGCCCAGAGACATGACGTGGGATTGTGAAGGAGAAGCTAGGGCACTGGGCCAGAGGGTAAATATCGACTGCGTGATAATGTGCGTGCCGATCCTGGTGCACACACCCTCAGACCACAGATAGGAGCAGCCGGTTATCTAAACCGGCTTACATGCGGGTGACAGTGACAGGACGGAAGGAAAACAGCTTCATACAGAACTGATATAAAGTGCTGAACAAGCATCTTCCCCCGATCAATGTCGAGTTTTCAAAATATGAAGTTGTTTTAGTCGTTATTGTTTTTATTAATGTCGTGTAGAGAATATCATTCTGCATGCTTTGTAAGGGATTCCTAATCCTGAACACTTTGATGCTGACTTCGTGTTTCAGTGAGGAACAGATTGTAGTCTTTACTGCTGTAGCATCTTGTAAATGTTTTTTTTTTTATTTTATTTCATGCCATAATACACAACATTTTGGTGAAAAAGGCACCAATAGAGCAACAACCTGTGTAAGTCAATCAGTTTATGCACCTGTTACTACAGCATGTCTATTAATGTACCAGTCATGGTAAAATGAATAATTATGTTGTTGTTTTTTATCTGATTAGTGGTATAGAAAAAAGTATCTAAGGTCACTACATATTATATTGATAAAAAAACAAATACCAGTAATATCTAAAATATTTAACCACTTGCTCAATATTTTGTACTCTTGGCCACATAGGCCAACTCTGCCAACATTAAAGCAACATATCCAAAACAGTATTTTTACCATAGTGCTACTAACCTGCTGCCAGTTTCTCTACTGGCTTTAACCTGCCTGTTGTAAGATGTGCTCCCCTGCAACCCCAAAAAGGTCTAAGAAGGACACACATGATTACTCGTGCTCCGCATTTTGGTCACTGTTTAACATGCTTTTTTTTCTCTGGATTGTTGTTAAAACAATAAGAATAAACACACATGCACGAGGAGAAAGAGCAAACACAGAATGGCTCCAGTGTAAATATGAACCGGCGTCATGTTTACATTTAAAAACTTTCATTTTATTTCACTGTGAGCATATTTTTTCAGTGCAAATATGTCTGAAAAATGTCTAAAAACTTCACAGTCAGCAATGCTAAATTTGGTGGACATTTACTTTAAAAGCTTTTTTTTACCCCTAGAATTGGTGAAAGAATGCTATAAGAAGTAATGTAGAGCTGTTCAGTCGAGATTGACTAGTGTAAGAAAAAAAAAAAGCATGAAAGCTGTCTTCTCAAGATCTCAAGATTGTTCTGCATATACCGATAATAAATCAGTTGAAAATGTTTTATTGTTGTCAGAACATTGTTTTATTGAAATTAAAATTTGTTCCTCAGGTGCCTTGAAAGTATCCTGCCTGTTAATCTCTCTGGGTTATGAAGAATAACCCTGAGATGGTGCTACATCCTGCTGTAGTTCTTAATAGTTCTTATAGATAAAAAATTTTGTTCCACATCTAAAAATTTTTTTAGAAAAACAAACTGAACTCCGTAGATATTTTTGCTTTTTTCATTGTTTACAGATTTGCTTTCTGGGATGTGCAACAGTTGTCCCAACAGTTCAAATTAGCCTATTGTCCTAGTTTACATTATTTCTAGGGTTAAACTATTAGCTTTTTTTATTTGACTGTATTCTTTGTTGAATTTGACAATATGTCCACAATCTTTTTGTAGAGAGGAGTTGAACTGTATCTTTGTGATCCTTGTAAAAGTGTTGTCTGAACAAGTGACAAATTGGACAGATTAATTAGATTTGATGATGCGGCAGCTGGAATAAAAAGGAAATAAGTTCACTCTATTTATACGAACTGAGGACCACAGATGACCATGACAAAGTGAATATGTGCTACCTCGAGACAAATTCCGTCTGAAAAATAAACTAACATCATATTGGATTAAATGGCGTTTTTTGTCATTAACATTCACCATCCATCCATCCATTTTCTGAACCGCATTCACTATACTGGAAAAAAGGATTCTATTTATACATAATGTGTCTGATGCTAAAGTAGCTAAATGTCAAGAAACCAAAATAAAATAACCAAAACAATTTTGTTAACAGCATTATTTTGCTTTAAGTAATTATTCTACTGCATCACCTATTTTATGTTTCCTTTTGCAATACGTTATGTCAATTGAAACATTACCAATACAGAATTAGCTCTAAAATGTAAATAATCATGTCATGCAATAGTGATAGAGACTAATAATAGAGACAAATAAATTGCTTTTGTGTGTGTTTTTACTCTGGTAAAAATTATCTTTGGTTTTAACGCCAATCTGACTAGACTTTAGCTCATCTGAGGAGTTCAGACTCAAGACTCAAGACTCAAAAACTCCTTGGAAGATTCCCACCAAAAAAATCTGACCTGTACCTTTAAGATACAAATCCAGGCAAACGAGATCCACAGTTTTGCCATTACTTATCTAAATAACATTTTTTTTCCATGAGCTCCTCCTAATGAATGTCATTTGGACGTTTTACAAAGTGCGTCCTTTTAGAAAACCAAATCCAGAGCCACGTGTGTGGGAGACACAGACACTTCTTGTCACTGACGGGTGCATTTTGATATTTATCAGTATTTCAGAGCGCCACTTTGTCTCTGCTCTACTTGGTGACCAGCTGCAGTGTGAAACCTCCTAATTTCTGCAATAGGAAATGCTGATGTTGACCACAGAACCCAGGCTAAATTTGTGTTTTAGATCAGATAGAGCCATGAAATGCAGTCACTTCAGGAGTCTGTAAATGAGACTTTCTGTGACTTTGTCCCCTTTTTGCTGTCTAAACAAAGCTCATAAATGTGTTCAAAGCCAAGGTCCATTTCAAAAATACACACGAGGATGTTAAGTATTGGTGGCTAATTGGCTGGCATTGCGTTACGGTACAAGGGCAGCGTGGTCATTAAAAAGACATTTCCTGTTTGAGTTGACTGATCCTTTGGGTGATAAGCACAACGACAGTTTTATATGATCGGAGATTACGGGCACCAATCTAAAACTGGATAAAGTGAGGGGTGTCATAATGTAATATTTGTTCATCTGGGGCGATTTGAGTGGGACCTAAATAGTCCAAAAAGAGAGTTATGGTCACAATGAGAGCCAAAGCTTACATTTGACGCTTCAATATCCTTAAAATGGTCTTTGTGACGCATTTATAAATATCTCCAAAAGGCCAAGTTTGAATCCTGCCATGACGCAATCGTAGACTTAGACCTGCTTCCTGAACATCACAGCATGAGCTCAAGAGGAACAAGCAGCAGGCTTGGAGTTCGAGCCTTTCTAGATGGAGGCACGCAGGCACAACACCAGCCAAAGGCCGATGACTTCACACACAACACCGTGCTATCAATCCATCATTACGCAACAAGCCCACCACCACCCAAGTTGGCGAGGCTGCGGAGGAAGCTCCGGGAACAGATAGACCCCCCCCCACCCCCCCCTTCATCCTTTTCCCTCTCGGGGGGCTAGGTGGAGAGACAGGCCGGCACTCAGATCTGATTTCACAGGAAGGAAGGGAGAAGGGAGGGGAGGGCTGGATAAGAGTGCTGTCGTTGCTTTATTTCATCCTTTCCCTGTGACCCAGGCCTGCGCTATGAATGCCACAGAGGTGGAGTTACTACACACACAAAGCCAAGCCAGGTCTAATCTCGTCACTATTCTGCTCTGTAACAATACTGGGCTCCCTTTACAAGGGCCACATTTCAGATAAGCGTACTTCAACACACACGAAGGAAAGAAAACGTTATTTAACAACACGAGTTGACACTGATTTAGGTGTTTCCCTAAAATTGGCCTTTTAGAGGCATGGAGACATTTTCAACCTCTCAGTCTTATCTGCCACCCTTTCACTTTTTCCCCCTGCTGCTGTTCACTGCACTTCTGCTGCTGCGTCTTCTTCTTCAGGTGAGCCGAGGTACTTGTCTAGGCCAAGGGGCGCCTCTGTCTGGCTATACGTGGCTATAAAAAGACAATTACTACAAGAGGAAGCTGCTGTCAGCTGGAGGGAAACACAGGAGAAGGAATGCCCACACACACCCATGAGCCTGCCCGCACACAGGAATACAAACACAAAGTGCCTGTGCGACATCCGCACACCTCCTTTTGCCTTTCTAATGTGCTTTAGATGGTATCCACATCGGCTCTTTTATCCCCTCCTTCCTTTTTTGTGCCGTGACGGAGCACTTCTTTGCCAGACTAGAAACCTGGAGCACTGTGCCAGAGGCTTGGCAAGAAGCTGAGAGAGGAAGAGGACCCACACCCTGCTGGCAGGAAGTCAACCACAGCAAACCTCGCTACCTGTCTGCCTTGGCTGTCAGTGTAGCAGGGTCACAACAATTCCCCCCCTCCCAGCCCTTTGCCGTGGCACAGATATGTTTGAACCTCATCAGCTCTTTCACTTACTGCTTTTACAACTAATTACATGTTTCATTGATGCAAATTTTTCACTCTAGCAGATATAATTGGGCCAGTTTTAAATGCTGGCCAATGAGCCTAGCAGGTACAATTTTGTTGAAGTGGCAGTAGTTAGTCTCTTTTTCTATTCGAAGTTGGATTTTCCGGGGTTCTGGCAGGAAGTAGAACGTCCTATTAAGTACAGTTATTATTCACACCCTGTGGCAGTTTTAGATTTCAACTTAATGATATTCAACCAAGAACTTTGTTGCTTATAGGGATATGAGACAGGCTTGTCTGAATAGATAATTCAACTGTTTGACAGGAGTATAAATCTAAAAAAGTAAAACAAAAAAACAAAAAAAATATCTTTAGTAATGAGCTCAACGTCTTTAGGAGGTTGGAAGGTCTCCCTGCCATCACCCTAATCTTTAGCTTCCTCCAAGGTGAGCTGTGAAGCAGTCTCTCACAACACGCTACCACCACCGCTGGGCTGGACAATTGGCTCATTGTTCTTTGGTGTAAAAAGCTTCACTCTTCATTGCAGTCTTCCTGTTATTTTGAAACCAAATAGCTCAGTTTTCTTTTTCTGAAAACATATCTCCTAAAGTTATTTAGCTTGTCCATGTGGACAGCAAAAACATTTGATGAGCTGGAATGCGTCGGCTCTGGAGCGGGGGATTTTTCTTTTCAGGTTAGCGGACTGATTCCGAGGCTGTCTTGAACTGTCAGGAAAAGCAGGGAATAAGAGTTAATGGAAAATTGTTTTGTTTTCCATACTTTTTTTCTGTCGAGCAATTTCTAATGGAAACATTTTCATTATCGGTATTTTGGTTTTTGACTGGATGTCAGAATGGCAGACTCAGTCCATAATCAAAACAGGGTTATTTCGCAACTTTCATAGACTCTGGACTGTTTAAATTTGAGGTTTAATGGGACCTGTTGTACTTAGACTGGGTCTGGTTAAAAATGCCAAACAAATCCCCAACACTGCCTTTTTTAGATGCTGTAGATTAGATTGGATTTTGTTTCTCAACTGAATAAAGATAGTATTCACAAAATGTGCTTTAAAGAATCTGGGTTTAGCATAGGACACTTCAGTCATTATTTACAAATCCTTACAACACTATGAGTCAGATCTTGAAGTAATGCTTATTCATACTTGTTCAGATGGTGAAAAAAAGGTGTCAAATTTCTCTTCAACAGAATTCAAAACTCAGAAGCTAATTGTCAAACCTACAAAAATAAGACCCGGTTACTATTTATTTATTTAAAAAAAGATCTGAAACAATGTACAAAACAAGTCAAGGAAGTACATTTGATAAATCTATTGTTCTCACATCAGAGATGATAGAGTGAGTAATTGCTGTACATAAAGAGAAGATAAAAGCACAACGAAAACAATAGTGGCATACAGTGGGGCAAAAAAAGATTTAGTCAGCCGCAGATTGTGGAAGTTCTCCTTCTAAGAAAGACAAGAGAGGTCTGTCATTTTCATCATCGGTACACTTCAATTATGAGAGATAAAATGAGCAAAAATTTGGGAAATCACATTGTAGGATTTTTATTCATAAATTATGGTGGGAGACAAGTATTTGGTCACCCACAAACAAGCAAGATGTCTGGCCCTCACTGACCCGTAACTTCTTTATGAAGCTCTTATGGGGGCAACAGTGGTGCAGGAGATTGGGAGTTTGGCCTGCAAATTGCTGGTTCAATCCCCTGTTCCCACCATCTGAGTCGTTGTGTCCTTGGGCAAGACACCTCACCTGAATTGCCTGCTGGTGATGATCAGAGAGCCTGGTGGCGCTGATGAATGGCAGCCTCGCCTCTGTCAGTCTGCCCCAGCTGTGGCTACTAACAAAGCTCACCAGTGTGTGTGTGTGTGTGTGTGTGTGTGTGTGTGTGTGTGTGTGTGTGTGTGTGTGTGTGTGTGTGTGTGTGTGTGTGTGTGTGTGTGTGTGTGTGTGTGTGTGTGAATGACTGACTGTACTGTAAAGTGCTTTGGGGTCGTCAGACTAACGTATTTTTCGGACAATAAGGCACACTTAAAATCCTTAAATTTTGTCAAAAATCGATGGCGCGCCTTATAATGCGCTGAACCTTAAATATGATTAAAGTTGTGCTTACTGACTGATTTTATGTGGTACAATGCACTCAAATCTGTTAAAATGTGAAAGTATGACTTTGGTTAGCAACGAAAACGCTCCGCTCAATGGACATTCGGAGCATTACGGTACACTCTGTCACTACCTTATTGGACCCCTGAGCTGTCTACAAGACTGCCTGACTGTAATGTCAAAACTAGAAGTGCTTTCATGTAAGGCAGCCCGGGGTACGAGCTACCAACAATAAACATAGTAAGTTAATTCAATATAAAAGTTACATTTATTTTGGCCTTATGTTAGAAACATAACAGTCCAACTACTCTGTCCTCTCGACACAGAGACGGATAGCTCTCCCTCTCAGGAGAGAGCTGTGTACGCGGACGGGCAGAATGATATCACACACTTGGGAAGAATATTTAGTGCACCTTATAGTCCGGTGTGGCTTATGGTCCGAAAAATACAGTAGTTAAAGAGCTGTGTTTACCATTTCTGTCTTCCACCTGTTACCTGTATTAATGGGACCTGTTTGAACTTGTAATCTGTATAAAAGACACCTGTTTACAGCCTCAAGCAGTCAGACTCCAAAACAAAACCATGGCTAAGACCAAAGAGCTGCCGAAGGACACCAGGATGCAAACTGTAGACATGCACCAGGCTGGGAAGAGTGTATCTACAATATGCGAACAGTTTGGAGTGAATAAATTGACTGTGGGAGGAATTGTAAGAAAATGAGAGACATACAAGACCACTGATAATCTCCCTCAATCTGGGACTCCAGGCAAGACTATTTCTCGTGGAGTCAAAATGAGCAAAAATCTCAGAACTACACCTAGAATCAGGGACCTGATGAATGACCTACAGAGAGCTGGGACCAAAGTAACAAAGGCTACCATCAGTATCACACCATGCTGAGAGGGACTCAAATCCTGCAGTGCCAGGCAAGCCCCCCCCTGTATAAACCAGTACATGTCTAGGTCCGTCTGAAGTAGCCTGAGAGCATACGGGTTATCCAGAAGAAGATTGGGAGAATATCATGAGGTCAGATGAAGCCAAAATAGAACTTTTTGACACAAACTCAACTCGTTGTGTTTGGAGGAAGAAGATTTCTGAGTTGCGTCCCAAGGACACCGTAGCTACTGTGAAGCATGGGGGTAGTAACATGCTTTGGGGCACGAAGGAGTGGCTCTGTAAAAAAAAGCATTTCAAGATCCTGGAGTGGCCTAGCCAGTCTCCAGACCTCAATCCCATACAAGATTTGTGGAGAGAGTTGAAAGTCTGTGTTGCCCAGTTTCAGCCCCCAAACCTCACTGCTCTACAGGAGATCTACTTAGAGGAATGGGCCAAAATACCAGCTACAGGGTGTGCAAACCTGGTGAAGACTCACAGGAAACGCTGGACCTCTGTCATTGGCATCAAAAGTTATGCTACAAAGTATTGTGCTGAACTTTATTTATGACCAAATACTTATTTTCTACCATAATTTACAAATAAATTCTTTAAAACTCCTACAATGTGATTTCCCTAATTTATTTCTCATTTTGTCTCTCATGGTTGAAGTGTACCTATAATGAAAACTACAGACCTCTCTCATCTTTCTAAGTGGGAGAACTTGACACTCAGTGGCTGAATAAAGATTTTTTTGCCCCACTGTAGGCTAGACAACAAATTTAAAACAGCAAGGATTTAGCATGTTTTGACAGATCATGGCAATTTCTTTAAACAATGGAGTGGTGTTTTTCCATTTGTGTGTATGCATAAAGTATTTATTCAAAAATGATCACAAGATTAATGGCATAAGAAATATCAGAGTCCAGGTTCACATCCTTCGATGTGAAAGAAGGTATATTTGGTATTTTTCGTGAGATCCAACTAATAATATCACCAGTTACTATTCATGTAGCCAAACGTTCCTATTTTGTACTTAATTTCAAGAAGAATAAGAAAACTCCAGAATCAACATCTTAAAATTTGATTCTGGAATAGTTTGTAATTTTGAAATTAAAGAAGGAACCCTGCCATCCACATCTGCATCCGCATCTTTATTATTTATGCTTTGTTTTCCACAGATATTTGTGAAGGAAATTCATAGAGAACATTTATATTAATTTGTTACAGTAAAATGGATGGAGAAATTATGTCAGATATATGTCATATATATAGTGGTCTGGCATGTGTATATTCTAGTAATTTCAGACTTGTGCAACCAGTTTTTGGTTTGCTAAAGTTAAATGTATTATTATTATTATTATTATTATTATTATTATTCTTATTATTATTATTATTATTATTATTATTATTATTGCCTCAAAAAGGACAGTTCAACTCCATAATTCAACTTTCCAAATTAATATATGACATTGATGTAACAGTGTGAACTTTATTAACATGAAGGTTAACATTCCCCCAAATATGAATAAACCTGTTGGAAAAATCAGGGTTATTCTATGAAAAATTTCATTAAAACTAAAGTAACAAAGAGAATGAATTACAGTAATAAGTTTGGACTTAACTGTATATAAATAGCTAAAACAACACTGGGAAAAGTGAGACGATTTCATGTTTTTTCAGATTTATTTCTTCGATTGTCCAAATTTTCAATCCAGTTTTCTTGACACATATTGGTAAAATAAGGACATTTAGTGATACAGAAAAAAATATATTTTTGATATGATTGATAAGATGATATTGGATTTATGCCACCTAAAAAACAATAGTATTAGCATTAGCATATCAAAAAAAAGGAAAAAGGAAAAAACTATTTTACACTTTTAGTAGATTGTACATACTTTCATACTGACAACATGCAACAAGCTGAGATTCACAACTCAAAAAATGAGGTTGGAGACATATGTAAGTAGTGGGATGTGAGAATAATAAATTTAACGTATCACGCAAAAAACATAAAAACAAATTTGCCTATGTCAACTGCTCATGTGTTGTTTTAAACTTGGCTTAAACATTTCTGATCAAAACTACAAAACCTTTCTATATAGCTTGTAAAATTCAAACACTACTTAGAATTTAAGATAAAAAAAAAAACAACCCAAGTGCAAATATTCATGGACTGTTCCTGCTGAAGGGATGTGAACTCCCCAAACAATATTAATGCTTAAAAGTCAACATTTCCCACAACCTCACAGTCATTGTTTCATTTCATATCTTCGTCGCAGGACTAAAGCCAAAACAATGAAAGGCATATCACTGTCCAAATACCTACAGAGTGCACTGTTTCAGGAAATCTACATGTTTACTGAAACGTTTCGGTTTCAGTGTTAACCATTGCACTTATTCAATTTATTCTGGAGCTGTGTTTTCCACAGTTTCTCATATAACCTTTTAATGCTGTGCAATGCGTAGTTTCTCAAACACCGTCAGTTTCTTTTTCTTTTTTAATCTTTGACTCTTAGCTACTAAAGCTGGTCTTATAAAAGTAAATTGCATGTCTATAAACTAAACCTCTGGGTTTGTGGGGGCCATATTTGAAGTTGTGTCATAGCAGCAAAACAAACTGTTAAAAAGCTTATATTACACACACTCACCACATAAGATCAGCTAAGCAGTTAGACCGATTAAGATATAAAATATGCCTACCTGCCAATGTTTTTTTTTTAACAAGAATTTAGATTTGTCGCTCTTTTCACAACCTTTGCTCAAACCTGTTAAAGCTGTACCTTCTTTTTTGCTACTTTAACAGTGCTAAACATAAAGTCATGACCATCACTTATGAACACTAACATCTGGTTGTAAAAGTATTTATTCAGAATAGAGGCTCTGCATATCAGATGAAACATTTTAGGACAGAATGTATGCCATTCCCTGACAAATTAAGGTGAATAAGGGATTCTAGCTGGCCAATTAGAAGTGATGTTTCTGCTTTGGCCCCACATTGGACATTTGTCTTGTCCAGAGTTTGACTGTCTAATGGCCACTCCTTGAATTTCAGAATGTGCAAACACTCAGGTGAGATCATGATTTGAGTTTAAATTCTTGTAACATCCCACTCCATTCTTGTGGCGTCCTACTACTCCCCCACATATGACTCATTGGTAACTTGTTATCTTGTTATCTGAGAAATACTCATTTGTCCTTTACTTTTACAAAAAAACAATTACCTACCTGATACTAATTTGACATAACACCTATTATGTGCTATATTTTATTTTTTATATATAGTCAGTTACATAAAACAGTTTTTTTCAGTCATATCATAACATAAAATTATGAACAATTTCAGCTGCTGATATGCTCTTATCTGTCGTGGACTGCGTGGGAGGTTTGTCTTGCAACTTGCTACAAGGAGGCAAAACAAAGTCCAATAGCTTGTCATGACTTAACTAGACTACATGGAGAGAAAAAAAACAAAACAGCTTAATGGAAAACCTGGTCCTCTGGTGTCTACGATGGGAAGTGGCCAAATAAGTTCACAGTTTTTTTTTTCGCTTTCTTAAACCATGTCAATATCATGTCAGTTGAGTTAATGTTGTTTTACGTCTTTTCTAGAAGGTACAAATATTACAGTTGCGAAATTGCAAAACCAAATGCATGTTTTATTGCAAAACTAAAGTACAATAAATTAAAGGCGCTTACAATTTCAAGAAAGCACAACTTTTTTTTATCCTGACCAAAGTTATCGTTGGATAATAAGAATTCCTATCAGCCTCAGTTTACCTTAATGAAAATCCTTCTGTTGAAGCAGTAGCAGCTATTATTTTTGGGCTTCAAACACAGATGTTAATGAACTGAGTAGGAGAAGCTGTAGAAGTCTGCCGTTAAATTTATCGTGCACTGTCTTCACATAACAGATTATATTAATAATATTTTGTTTATCTGTCTTGCAGTTCAATAGTGTATAGATATGTGGCTTCAACTAAATAATGCACCAGAGCCTTCTTTATAATAAACTAATCTTCAGCTAAGCAACAAGGCGACTTGGCTTGATCGGTTGAGTAGTTGTCTGGCAATCAGAAGGTTGTGGGTTTGATTCCAGCTTCCACATGTCGATGTTCCCCTGGGCAAGGCACTTAACCCCAAACTGCCTGCCGAGCTGCGTCTCGGTGTATAAATGTGTGCGTTAGTGAGAGCGACTGGGTGAATGTGGCTATTGTGTACAATGCTTTGGGTGGTCAGCATGACTGGAAAAGCACTATATAAGTTCAGTCCATTTACCATAACAATACTGGAGATATTTCACAGATTACCATGACATAAGCTTCCCAGTGTCAGATATGAGCACCACTGAAACATAATTTATACAAATACCACTTCAATTTTACAACAGTGACTCAATAATAAAGTTACCTGATCTCATATATATACACTATGCAGGCACTCTGTCTACGCCGAAAAAGATTTACTCACTTCGGTTTAAAGTGGCTCCAATTGACGGCAGTCCAACGTATTCTCTGATTAATTAAACTATTGATTATTGTACCATTTGGGAGCATTCATAGGGTGTTTGTATACCACATAAATGTACATCTGTTGCCTGCGGTAAGTGTTGGTAAGTTGTTGACTTTTCTGTGTAAAAGCTGAACTGTTTTCAGTGGCTTTTTATAACACAGTTTAGCAATCTTCTCTCCATCACAATAACTAACTATAATAGACACCAGATGTGACCAGAGCATTTTGATATCCACAACAATGTTATTCATACATTTTATTATATGTTTGTGGTCCAACTCATCAACATGGTCAAACCCTCGATCTGATCATCACATATTGTTTCAGTCTAGTTATTCTTTTAACTATTAATGTCCACATTTCAGATCACAATGCTGTGCTGTTTAACTTTACTCTAGCCTCTGTTAACTAGCATGATGAACAAAACTCATCGCACTCTGCAGATGGATTGGGCCCCAAATTAGTGAGATGCTGTGCAACCTAACTGGACCTTGAAGAGCCTTTTAAACTATTGAAACCCTGTTCAATGTCATCTAAACCATCCCTCTGGATTAACTATCATGTTCAGAGACTTAGAAAGGAATGCATGCAGGGTGGCACAGTAGTGCAGGGGTTAGCCTCACACCTGGGTTTGAGTCCCTGGCTTGGAAGGCCTATCAGTGTGGAGTTTGCATGTTCTCCCTGTATCTGCGAAGATTTCCTCCATTAAAGTACATGCCGGTCAGGTCGGCATTTATTGGTGGCATGCTTCTTTTTACACTGCTTTTGAGTTTCATTATATATTTTCCCCTATGTGAAGTAATTGGTAACATTGTTTTAAAAATTGCTACATATTGTATATAACAGTATTAACGTGGCATCAAATGTGGGGGCAACTTCTGCAGATGACGTAGTAAAGTGGTTTGTTTTGATGGTATGCAAGGACTTTTGTCCGCATCTAGCCTTTTTCTCACATGTGCAATTTAGCTTGATTTCTTCTTTTTAGTTTGTTTTCACAATCGTATGTTTAAGGACATGACCGCTTGTTCATGGGTTCAACCATTATTAAAGGTTAACTTGTGCCATCAACAAGTGGGGGATGGACATGTCAAATGGGATTTTTGCTGATATTGGTCATACATTTTCCATATCTGTTACCAACAGATGAATATGGACGAAGATTGTGATTTGAAGTGACCGCCAAAAACTGTGCATGTTTGTGTCTTTCACTTTGCAAGCAAAAAAGGCTAGTGAGCAAATTGCTTGTTCCATGTTGTTGTCTGGCCACAGCCGTCCACCAAAGAAGATATTTCTAAAAGATAAATAAAAGAGCTGATCAGGTAAAAAAAAAAACACATTGGCATACAGAACTTTCTTAAAAGCAGTAGCTGAGTGTTCATTTCTAACAGTAGAGACTACAAAAAAAAAACATTTGTTATATCAGAGCCTAACGGTAAACATGTTTGTATCTGAAACAACTGACAGACGACAATGTCAGAAAGGTGTTCCAGAAATTTCTAATTCTCAGGCAAACAAAGCAGAGTAGTGGAACAGTTCTGCTTAATTATAAACTTCAATTAAAGAAATAAAATAATTTTTCAAAAACAAAACAATTTACCCATTGTGTAATTGTAACCATTGTGTAATAGCAAGTTATGTTCCTTTGGCGGTAACCTATGATGAGTGTATGACATTCTGTTCCCTTCATCTCTGACCAAACTCTTAACCTACAACAAGAAAACTAGCTCCTAAGACAAGTCAAGTACACAGCTAATGTACACCAAGTTCATTCAAAAAATCCAAAGTGTCAATTTTGTCATATTAAGTGATATTTTTATTTTCCATATGGTTGCAAAGTTACGCTGGTCCCATTCGAGCCCCCTGAGTGTATTTCTCCTCTGATTAGTACTAAAAAAGTGAGCCATTAATGTTCAGACTGAGGTAATAATAATAATCTTCTTTATTTCTCATTGCAACTTTTTATATTCCAATAAAATCTGTCCTTTGCATTTAACCCATTCCTTAGGGCCTCTGTCGGGCCTTGGGAGCATTCTGGTGCTAAGGGTCTTGCTCAGGGACCCAGAGGGACAGTCTGTGGGATTCAAACCGGGGACTTTGCAGCCTTCCCAGGACACAATTGCACCTGACCTAACTGCAAGGCCACCACTCTCACAATTCCATGAGTGTTGTGAGACACATGAAGTTGTGCCCAACCTTTTTCAACTAAAAAAATAACCAATCTTAATTTTGTGTTGCTATGGATACGCCTCAAAGGTTTTAGGTTGTTCATATCTTTTTCATCCATACCATCAGCTAAAAGCAGCTAACTATACCTTTAGAGGCAGTCAGTGGCTGTTTCTTTAGGTCATCCTCTTGATCTTTAAAAGCTGAAGGTCGAGCCATGATTTTATCATATTTTGTAAAAGTAGACGTTCCCAAATGTTTTTAGGCATACTTCCTTTGTGAGACACTGTTTTCAAAAGACTGAACTGTGATTTCCAGATGGTGTGTGGATGGTTATTGAGTGTGAAAAAAAGCAAGATGATGACGTCACCTAAAAATTAACTCACTCTGTCCCTATCTGGTAGCACACTGTGCATTTACTCGTTTCGTTGCAAGACCTGCATGCTTTACAAAATGGTCTCTCAGGAAAACGAGTACATTGTATTTTGTTGATAATTAGAATTCCTTTACTGTCCCGCAGTGGGGAAATTCAGGTGTGACAATGGCAAACATACAGACAGTTACACACAATTGTTAGCAATAAAAAGAAGAAGAGAAGAAGAAAAAAGAACAAGAGAAACACCAAGAGTAGAAGATAAAAGTAATTACCAGAAGAAATATTGCACAGTGGAAAAATATTTAATAGTGGAAAAAAAACTCCAGCCTGTTTACATAACACACGATAATAGAATATGCAATATGCATAAAAGTGCAGCAGCATCCCTAGCTAAGGCATTTGCAAATAACCTTAGCATCTGGGAACAGTGTAAACAATTAATGGTCGGATCAGAACCTGAGCAACTGTTAGCATGATATACATGAACAGTTATTATGTGTATTGTGAGCAGCAGAGATTATAACGTCTGCCTGCAGCTGGGAGAAACGGCCTGCAGAAGCTCTCCTTAATTGCATGGATGCAACTGGTTTCCCAAAATTCTGTTGTGCTAAGATTTTTATCTAACACTCAAAGATTGTGACCATAAAAAAATATGTTGTTTGATTTTACCTTGTCAATTGTTGACTTCAATTTAATTGTGATGAATTCCTGTACTATGTTCAGATATTTCCATCTCAACTCATAATAGCTTATGGACCATTGTGGCCATAGGTATTATTGAGAGGTTGTACTAGCTGCAAAGATTTAAAACCTACACTCCTAATTCTTCAAAGAAAGTGCACCAAACCTCTACACTGCAAAAATGGAACTAAAAGTAAGTAAAATGTTCTTAAAATTAGTACATTTGTCCTTGATTTGAGCAGGTTAATAAGATGATTTGCCAATGGAACAAGATTTTTGCACTTAAAATAGGAACAATTCATCTCCATCATCTTATTTCAAGTGCAGGATGTCTAATAATCTTACTTTAGGGGTCAAAATACTCATTCCACTGGCAGATAATCTTATTTACCTGCTCAAACCAAGGACAAATACACCAACTTTAAGAACATTTTACTTATTTTTAGATCCATTTTTGTAGTGTAACATCATTGTGAACTAGCACTACACTGCAAAAACAGAACTAAAAATAAGTCAAATCTTCTTGAAATGAGTGCATTTGTCCTTGATTTTAGCAGGTAAATAAGATGATTTGCCAATGGAATAAGATTTTTCCACTTAAAATAGGAACAATTCATCTCCATCATCTTATTTCAAGTGCAGGATGTCTAATTATCTTATTTTAGGGGCAAAGATACTCATTCCATTGGCAGACAATCTTATTTACCTGCTCAAATCAAGGACGAATAGACTAACTTTAAGAACATTTTTACTTGTTTTTAGATCATTTAGAACATTTAGAACATTTTCGCATTTAGTATAAAGAAATATAAATATGCTATGTGGGTAATCCACAAGTGCAAACACCGCAACATTTGAAGCACACTAGAGCTTCATGTTTTGCATGTTATTCCTCTAGTTCCACACCGACCCTGCAAGACAAAATGGAAAGCTGAGGTAGTTTTTACCTTACATTTTTTTGGCGGTGATCCTGTACCTTACCTGAGCTTAGCGGGGCAACAGATAGGGTGAACACATTAAAATCAAATTAAACAAGTGCAAACACAGAATAACACTGAGGAAACTTTATCGAAGCATCGAATTGCTCCTGCATACTTTCACTCACGACAGCCTGCACACGCATTCTTATCTCCCAGCTGAGACCTGGTTTAGATTGACCATTTCCATCTCCAAACCACCAGTCTAAATCATTTTTCTTCCTTTTCTCCCTTTCTTTTCCTCCCTCCCTCGCTCCTCTTCCTTGGTCCTATCCTCCTTGAGTACGGACGTAATAACGCGCGCCCGTCCAAAACTTTGACAGCAGAAAACCCCAGAGGCCGCCGCATTCTTTCACCCTGCTCTGAAATCCACACACGCACACACGCTCGCACTTAGGAGTGCGCGCACACACGTACCCCTGTCAGCTGGCCGCCTGCTCACCACACCCATCGGGCTTGACATCAGCCCGTGATGTCATCATGGGACCAACACTGGCATGTGGTCAAGCAGAACTTCATCATCTGTGTCCTCATCTTTTTGGCAGCGGCGAAGGGGCCTCGGATGGGACGCAGCTGGACTGTAACAGGACTATCCGCCTTTGCTTTTGCTTGTGTGTGTGTGTGTGTGTGTGTGTGTGTGTGTTTGTGTCAGTGCAGAGGGAAAGCTAAAGGATGTCACTGCTCTGACTCAAACAATCGAAGCCAGACCGAGACCGGACCGTTTCGGCCTCTTGGTCTCTTTTTTTTTTACAGCCGTCTGTGGACACATTCACATCTTGTTTGTCAATATTTTAGCTGTGAGGTAAATATTACGGTGACAGAGCTCGTTACGGAGCAAGCGTAGAGGGGAATGTGAAGCAGCTGAGAACATGGAGGCTTATAAAAACGGAGAAAGTCAGTCTAAAGGTCCATTCATACCCTACGTTTGGCCTACACGTCCGTATTTCTGTCCGTACATTCTATCCGTTGACTCCTTCTTACCTCCGTCCGTTGAGGTGCGTAATAACCAATATTTCCTCTAGGTGGCAGTGCTGGGCGCCAATAATTCATCATTGATCAAACATGGCGATGGTCCAAGACGTGATTTTGTTGTATTTGCTCCGTAGGTAAACTTTTTGTTTGTCCCTGTGCCCCGGACACGACACATCATATATGTGTGGGTAGTTGTGGACAAGCTCCGCAAGTCGTTCCTCGAATCCCGCCATTGTTTAAAGCCCAGAATTATAACCTTCTTCGTGATTTTGTTGACATTTTGTACTACAAACTCAATAGCGCCCCCACCTTTTCCGATAGTATTGCTCCGTATTGATCTGTTTCGTCCGTAATCGTAAACTCCCAATTTTCGTGTCAAAATACGGACGAAGTTGACGGTTAGAACGTATGAAACACTCCACACGTATCCGTATCCGTCTTATACGTGAGGTATGAATGGGCCTTAAATCAGATGGGACAGGATCGGATAGAGTGATGACAAGGTTAGACAAGACAGGATGGAGTGGTACAGAGAAGGAAGAGGTGTGAGGTGGGTCAAAAAGGTCTGCAGAGGGTAAGGAAAGGGAGAGAAAAGATGCGATTAGGTGAATATGATGAAGTGCAGAGAAAGTGAAAAAAAGCGCAATTTAAAGTAAAGCGCACTTTTTGCCCCATGATCAAAGTATTGTATTGCTATCATGTCAATCTAAACTTAGAAACGCACACAAGACTTCTCAAACATCGATTTAATACTTTGCCTTAAGTGTTCTGGCAGCTTTTTGATAGTGAAATACAGATTTCTATATTGCATCAAATGACACCTGAAGTTGTTTGCTTTTCCTCTTCTGTTCTGCTTCCCTGCAGACCTGTGTAATAATGTACCATCATTCAACCCAGGCTCAGCTCTGGGTTCTGTGTGAATAATGTGTGTGAAAAGACAACTTGACTTTATAGATCCTCCCCTGTGTTTTTGGTTTTCATCATTTTTGTGTTTTTATAAATTGTTTCGGAAATGAAAGAAAAAAAAATAGGAGGCTTATGCTCTGTCTGTGCAATTTAGGGGATCATTTTGTACAGTTAGCAATGTTTTTGCTTGTGACATGACTGCAGACCACAGGACTGTCCTTCAGCTTGGTTGACATAGAAGCGGGACTCAAGAGAGAGGTTTTTTTTTCTGCTTTTTATTCCTGTAGACTTTATTAATATCAACACGTTGTCTTTTTGTTATTTCCACCTGTGAAAACATCCCAGAATACGAGATGTAATAATTCTGCAAGTGTGAGAGCCTCCTCCAGAAAACATTGAGTTCTATGGCTAAGGAATATTTGGAAAGTCTCCTTTCCCTGTTACTGTGTCTGTGTTTTTCTTTCTTTTCTGTGATTTAAAACTACGAAATAAATTACTAACAGCAGCTTTATGTATTATGCTGAATTTAGAAGTAATGTTTCTTAAATTCCTTTAAAAAATAAATACTTAAAGAGATCAAATGGTTAAATGAACTTGTGTTGTAAGAGTTTCTCTTTTGATGTACTAAAGGTACAGTTCATCATAAGTTGGCTATATCTTTTTGCACGATACTCATGAACACTCCTACTAAAGACTAATATGTTGTTGGAAATTGTAAATTATATCTTTAGAATTTCTCTTTTTCCAAATGGTGGGTGCATACAAAAAATTACTATATTAAATCCCCTTTTCCTCTTTTAGAGTGGTATATTTTTTACAAATCAAACAAATAAATCTATTATAGGGGAAAATGTATGGGGCTTGTAAGGGTGATGTAACAACCACAGTGCATGGTGGGATATCTGGGCATCTGGAAACCGGTTTCTGTTTCTTTACATGGCCTTCATCCACAACTCTGTCTTCATTTTCTGTTCTTTTGTTTTCAAAGAGTGAAAAACATGGTGCAAACATGCTGTTATTTACTATCACACTTGTTCATGCGATCACTTCAGGAAAAAGAAAGACAGGTTGAAATTTTCGTGAGTTTCCAGCATAGAATCAAAGCCAAGGAGTTCGGCTCTCTGAACTGACAAAGAAATGCCAAATGGACTCTGGATAGCACCTATAAAACAACCAAACTTCACTTTCAACGGCATATCCCGATGCGTGTGTGCAGGGCATTTTCAGACTGGTAAGTTTGAATCAGAGCTTGTTATGTTGTTACACAGAGCTCTTAGCGGGCTGCTAGCACTAGCCTAGCCAGCTAACGGTAGCAAACAAAGTTAAAATAAAGGTGACCCTTTATTTGCAATTTTGTCCACTCTGAACAAAACCTCAACCTCGATCTGAAGAAAAGTAACCCGACAACATGATGCTGCCACTGTCACAATTCACAGTTAATTTGGTTCTTGTGCTGAATTTTAGCTCAAGTTACCACTTTGGTCCCTTTAGATATTAAAAGCTTGTACTGCAAGGTTTTGGTAAACTTTGTGCATGCTTGGATTTTTTTTCTTTGACAAAATAAGGGTTATTTTTTGTAACTTCTCTAAAGAAAAATTAATTTTGGCGAATCCAAAATAATGTCACTCGGAAATGCAATGGTGTCGGTTAAGAAAGCATCTTGTCTCTTTTTTGGCTCAATCTTGAAGCTGTGAAATGATTGTAGAACATGATGTAAAGCCGAAGGTACCATAGTTGACTACTTGATGTATTTAGATGATCTAGTGGAATTCAATCATTATTGAGGGTCTGCTCTCAGTATGTGTTGGACTTTGATATTAATTATATTGCAAAGAAAATCTAAAAGTAAGGGGTGCGGTCAATTTGCTCTCTAGCCTCTGGCTCCGCAGATTTATTCTACAACTTAGACACTTTCATTTATAACATTCTTTTTTTTTTTTTTGCTGGTCTTTTTTTTTGCTGGTCTTTTTATTTATCTCTCTGCAGGTGTAGAAGCCGACTCCATGGATGTCATTTTGTTCTTTCCTTTTCCTCTCCTCCATTTTTGTCACTTTTGTCTCATCTTTTCTCTTCCTTTTTTTCTCTTCAATCTTCCTGTTTTTGTGTCCATCGAATGTTAAATAGTCCCAGAATAAAATCTAATGAAGCTATTTGCATATATAATATATAAAGCAGAACACTATGGTGAAAGCAGTGAGCCTCTACTTGTGAAGGTAAAATCTGTCGGGCTCTCTTTGGGACTAAGACACCAATTCTTAATACTACATTGCCAGACAGGACACATTAAACAAAAGACAAAAACAAACAAAAAAGGCTTAAATTTGGTCTGTGCACTCTCACAGAGAAGCCTATTGTACCTCTGTGTGTATTGCCTATTTATAGAGGAACTACAGAGAAACAGCATATGGAAACACACTGTAGCATAGGATGGTGGCATGAGGTTGCTGCTGAAAATGCCAAGATGGGACTGTGCAAGGCAAATGTTTGTTAGTAATAGTAATAGTAATAGTAATATCATCTTTATTGTCATTGAAACATACATTGAAACATACATTACAACGAAATGTGTTTTCTGCTTTTAACCCATCACCCTTAGGGAGCAGTGGGCTGTCATGTGCGGCGCCCGGGGAGCAATCTGGGGTTAAGGGTCTTGCTCAGGGACCCAGAGTGCCGGCACTGGGGATCGAACCGGGTACGTGCATCCATCTCTGAGTGCAAGCGCGCTGCTTTGATTTAGACTGGTGGTTTGGAGATGGAAATGGTCAATCTAAACCAGGTCTCAGCTGGGAGATAAGAATGCGTGTGCAGGCTGTCGTGAGTGAAAGTATGCAGGAGCAATTCGATACTTCGATAAAGTTTCCTCAGTGTTATTCTATGTTTGCACTTGTTTAATTTGATTTTATGTGTTCACCCTATCTGTTGCCCCGCCGAGCTCAGGTAAGGTGCAGGATCACCTGCATTAAACCAAATTAGGTTTTATTCAAAGATGTAAAATAATTCTGTCATTCTAGTGTTCATGTAAATTGGAGATGCTGTTTTTTTTTTTTTTTTTATCCTGCTATAAACTCATATGTGCCTTTAATAAAGCGAACTACTAACTAACTGACTTAGACTTACCAGATGATCCTGCAGCTTCTGCAGTGATGCTGTCGGCCTCTTCAGAGCCTTCCTGACCAGTTTCCATCTTGTTCCCTCATTCTTTGTTGGAGAAATGTCAGGCTTTTGTATTGCCCTTCCTGGTTTACTTTTCCTCCATTTGTGGATGACTGTTTTCACTTTGCTGTGGTACATTGACAGTGATGTAAATTTGTTTTGTACCGTTTTTTTCTGACTGCTGCATTTGTAAAAAAGAGGTTCTTTTGATCATTTATCCCCTCACTGCTAACTAGAAGTTGCTAAATGTGCAAATCAGTAAATATCAGAAAACTCTGTCACCATCAGAAAGAAAGTGTGTTTTGAAGTACACACTGCATTGCATGCTCATGCATATCAAGTCATACCAGAACTTCTATTTTGAAATATTTCGTCCTAACATATTTCTTTGTTTCTGGCTTGGATTGTACAGGACATATGCCAAACGTTTTGAAATTGTCATTTTTTTTTATTGTCAAAAATTCCTGGCCATTTAAAAGGTGAACATACACCTTACAAGTTCCACTGTAGAAGCAAATCTCAAAATATCTATCCTTGAATCTAATAAATCACAGCACAGTTGTGTTGCCTTTGTTTTTCCAATGTACAACTCATCATTTAATATCCTGAAATAACTGAATATAACTACATCATTCAATAGACACATATCTGCAGAAAACATACAATAATTTCCAATCTACTACCAACTTAAACAGCAGGAACCAGGATTTGTAAGCTGTAGTGTTGCCAGCAGGTCAATAAGTGCAGTCATGAGAGACACTATTACTGATTGGTTCCAAATACAGGTTGTGCATACATACTTGCTGTGTCCGTCTGACATTTGGGAGCACGTGATGGCAGTCGAGGCAGATTTTTGAGCAACAGCATGTTATTCTCGGAGTTTGGGGACTGGAGTTGGCTCAAACATGTTTAAACCAGCTGTTCATAAGAAATAGCTTGTAACGAGGAACCGCAACGTTCTGGCACCTGAGTGCTGGATCCCCCCAGATCCTCCACAGTGTTACCACACACCTGGAGTCCATCCCAGCGACAGAGAGAAGCACGGAGAAAAAACGGAGGCACAGCGATGGTCCTGTAAACTGAGTGACAAAGATGGTACACCCAGATGTATCATACTCATATGTTAAAGTTCTTTCTCAGTTAACCAAGCTTCTCCTGCTGACAGTCGAGAGTTTGGACCATTCTCTCAATCTCTTCCAGATGTTGTGATGCATATATATATCCTTACTCAAAGGGAATAGGCTTCATCCAGGCACACACAGAGCGTGAAGAGTAAACAGATTGTGTTGTCGAAGTTGATTTTGGCATTCACATAACCTACCTGGCAGACACCAGAGAACATGTTGGACATTTTAACAAACGCCTTAACGACTGAAGCAGCTTTCCCAGCAACAAGCAGTGGCCTTTACCCTGCTTAGAGGTGCAGATGACTGAAGTATGCGAGTCTGATGCAAATCTGATGATCCGAACCATCCGCTCTCTGCCTGAGAAGCCCCGAAGCAGAGGAGGAAAAACTGCAGGGCAGTGTGGAGCATTTTTATTTTTCTGCATTCGGGTGGGAAAGTGGACGGGAGGAATCCACACTTGATCAATAGAGCCGGGCACCTGGCCAAGCCTTGTCATTAGCCGCATATTAATGCTGGCAGCAGCCGCCGGGCCACATTCTGATCGGGGTGGTTTCTAGAGGAGTGTTTACAAAAACAAGACGCCGCGCTCCGCTTTAGTGGTTTCACAGAGCTATGCAGTGACGTCGGAAACCTGGACACATTACTGGCTTTATGTACGTATGTAGAACTGTGAGGTCATGGCAGTGCTGTAAGTGTACTTTCTCACCGACATGTGTTATGTTCTGGAATAACGCCAAAGGAAAATGAAAGCCTGGTCTTTCTCTGTTTTTAATAGCTTGAGAAAAGTTGTTAAAGTGAAATAAAACTTCAGATTTCCTCCAGTTGTGTTGACAGCGATGTTTAGAGGGAAAGCACTGTTAAAGAGGGGGGGGGGGGATATTCTGCCTGAAATCATGAGCTGAGGCCGGCCATGGTCTTAAAGGCACCTTGTAGGGGTTAGATCAGCAATGTATCAAATATCTTTCACACAATTACCACCCTTTCTAGAGCCAATATCTGAGTCTTCTCACTCCAAATACAAGACATGTGTCAAAATGTCTCCCTCCTAATTGATCCCTAATCACATTTACTAAGCACACAGACAACTGGGGGGTCTGTCCATTTAGTCTTTCCTGAGGGTGTCAAGTTTGCTTGGTCTTCTTTGTCTGATGCAGCCAAAATATGAAAAAGTGGATCATGTTTTGCATACAGAGCCCACAATGCATAGCACCCCTGGTAAAGGTGTTTACAAAGTCTTTGAATAGGTAAATCTTTATTAAGTAAATCTAAATAGGAGTAATAGAGTCTCATATTAAAACATTTGGAGAAAAATGACTTTGGCAGCGCAAATATGGGTTGAAACATGCAGGAGCGTCGCCTTTTACATCTTGAACAGAATAATATACCCCTTCCTCTTTCAAAAACTGCCGTGGGGTTGACCGGGGTAAAAATATAATTTAAACTGATCTTGATCTGGTGTTTCCTATGCTTTTATATCACTGTGAGCTCATAAGTTTTGTATAAGTTTCGCAAGAGGTATTTTTTTGGTTGTAGGTTGAGACGACGGTCAGAAATGTAAGAGCAGGATGTGTTGTGTTGATGAAGCACCAGGGCCGGTTCTACGCTGGGGCGAGAGGGGGCATTGCTCCCCCAAACAAAGACACTGGCCCCCCCAAATCAAATCTGGCAAAAAAAAAAGCTGCTTTGTCATCTCGGTGTCCTCTCAACTCCTCTTCGCTTTGTGTTGTGCCGTCTGAAGAATGATCTGTTTGCAGTCAGCAGCAGAGAGCCTCCCCCTGTAAACAGCGGCCCGATCACCATTTTCTAGTAGCGATTGATGTTGGGAGATACTTTATAACAACAAAAAAAGATATATGTATGCAGTTGGTTATTAAAACTGGATATTTTTGGGTTTTTCTTCTTATTTTTCTTATTTGTTCATTATTTATTATTAATTTTTGCTTCCCCATTGTGGGCTTGCCACCTTATTGTGGTCAGGAGGTTTATGTGCCTCAGTGACCCTAAGAGCTGTACCAGCAGGTGTGTTGGGAACCCCAAGCTGGGCAAGCAATGGGGTAAAGGCCTGACTAAAGTGCAATCCATCTCTTGGATGTTGGACACAGCTTACTCTATTTCCCTGAAGAAAACACAAATCACCAACTACATAAATTTGCCGGAGCATAATGGGATTGCATAATGATGCCCCCTTGACATCTCTGGCGGCCCCCTCATATCTGTGTGCTTAGAACCAGTCCTGTGAAGAATGACCAATCAGAAAAGAAACAACTGATCATTTCTGAAACCATAAATGCTGCTGGATCCAGTCTCAGGAATGCTGTTAATCCTTTTCGGATGTGTCTTCTCTGGGGGACGGCGGAAGAATTGTGCTGACAACCAAAAGGACCACCTCTGCAAGTTTTACAGAGTTCTTCAAATTTAGATTCTTCAGCTGCATTTTTCTTGATTCATTGTTCCTTGATAATTAAGTGTCACATGCACCAGCTGAAGCCAGAGGTTAAGCTTTATCTGACTAAAAGCAACAAATAAGTGTGGGCGCATAAGTCTGAGCTTCAACGGGATGTCAGTAGATTTGTGATTATCAACACATTTTTCTTAAATGCAAAGTTGTTGCTTCAAAAATAGAGCTCACCACATATGATTGGGCACTAAAACAAACCACTTTACTGCATATGTCTCTACTATAGTGGGAGTGGCTGACATAATCTACATTCTACCAGCATCACTAAGAATAAGGCGGATTAAATAAAAGTAACAGAAGCCTTTTTAGAGCATTTACTCTGTTGCTTCATTTGTTTATTCAAAGTCTAGGAACTAAACCATGACTTTTTGTTCTCCTGGGGCACAAATAGGCCCCCTAACACTAACCCCTAACCTCAACCCTCTCTTCTGCATCACCACTTAAGAATCAGAATCAGAAACAACTTTATTTGCCAGATATGTGCACATATACAAGGAATTTGAGGAATGTGCTTACTTTTACAATAATCCACTAACACAATAATGCAGTAATAAAATCAAACACTGTCAGCAGTATAAAAAAACACATAGGAACAGACTATAAACAAATGGACAGACTGAGACATTAATGCAATACAATGGTACAAAGAGCATAGTGAAAAGAATGCAAGAGTAAATACTATTTCCATTGTTGTTCTTATTATGGACACGTTTGAGGTGGGAATGATGTACGGGTGCACATACACATACAAACATGCATGTCCACTGTGTGATGAGTGAATGGGAGTGCTGGAATAAATCAGTACTATATCTGGCTTTATGTACATGAGGTAGGCTGGTTGGTATAGAGTTTAAACAATATATCAATATGAACAGTAAAAATTAACTGCACTTTTTTGTCGTCAGAGTCAGCCGTTCAGTCAGCTTGTGGGAATAAACTGTTCCTGGGTCTGTTGGGTTTGGCGTACAGTGCCTTAGTGCCTACCAGAGAGAAGTTGGAAGATTCATGTCCTGAATGGAGGGCAGGTTGGCACCAATTATCTGTTCCGCAGTCCTGACTTTCCTTTTCAAGCCATGGACTGAAAAGGACAGTCAGGACACAAGTGATATCGTTCCAAATGCCGTCTTCTTTCATGGAGTCGGGGGGTTGCTCCTCCTGAAGTCCATGATCATGTCCACAGCTTTGAGTGTGTTAAGGTCCCAGTTGTTCTGGCTGCACCAGAGAGGTGACCTCTCTTCTCTAGGCCGACTCTTCACTGTCCTGGAAGAGACCGATGAACATGCGATCTTCTGGAGTTTGACAGATGGGTCTCCTGAGGTGCAGTCATTGGTGTAGAGGAACTTAATCTCCAGCCTGTGTACACAGAGAAGTGTGAGACGCACTGAGAAGAGGTGGTCTGAGGACACTGAAGAAGCTCTGAGGGACTGTTTCAGCTCCACTCTATGGGAAGAGCTCTGAAGGAACTGAGAAGGAAGATTAGAGGTGTAAAAACGATCTGCAGGAATAAGATGGAGGTCCAGCTGCAACAGAACAACATCAGTGGAGTTTGGGAGAGCCTGAAAACATTTCAGGTCTAAAACCAAACTCACAGGCTGTAGGAGCATAAGGGTGGGTAAAAGATCTGATCAGGTTTGATCGGACACCCTTACCCCATCCCTGTTCATCCTCTGCACTACAGACTTCTCAATCAACTCCCGAAGTTGCCATCTTCATCAGTTCTCAAATGACTCTGCCATACTTAAGAGTACAGACAGTGGAAACAGGACGTTGTGGAGGGCCAGCAGAAACACCAGCGGATCAATGTGTGGAGCTAGTGGTGGATTTTTGCAGGTGCAGACCAACCACACTAAAAATGACTCTTACAAGCATCTGGGTGGCTGCCTAAACAACAACTGGACACAATACTACTGCTTATTACAAGAGAGATCAGAGGAGACTTTACTTGCTCAGGAGAATGAGGTCTTTTGGAGTTCAGAGGGCGCGCCTGATGACTTTTTTTTTGACTCTGTGGTGGCATCAGCCATCTTCCATGGTGTGGATAGTTGGAGCAGCAGCTTATCTACAGCTGAGAGATTCAATACGCTAGTCAGGAAGACCATCTCTTTTCTAGGATGGCTCCTCAACCCAGTGCAGGTAGCGGGAGACAAAAAGACTATCCACTGTTGGATAGTATCTCCCGCCTTGTGCTTGAATCTGTTGCTGAAATGGAGGACGTCTTCAGTGATAGACTGCTGCATCCTTAATGCAGAAAGGAGCATTACTGCAGATACGTCCTCCCAGCAGTTTTTCCAACAAATTTCATTCTTACATACAGTGTTTGTTTTTGTATGCATAAATATACATGCACGTTTAGCGCGTTCTTTTAAATCACCCTACTCATTTGCACACTTCTTACATTTCTTAAGTATGCTACTTTTAATAATTAATAACTATACAGTATTTTTTTTTGTTATTTTCTGATGCTGTAGATTTGATATTCTCTGATGGTAAACCTAAATTTACCCACCTTGGGACAATAAAGCATTTTTTTTATTCTTTTCCCGGTTTATTTATTATTAATTTATGTAATGTGAACCTAATTGTTCAGTTCTTTAGTCTTATAGACCTTTATTATTTTCTGAATTTACAACCCATGGGAGTTTTTCCACAAGATTTCATCTCTTAAACTTTTCTCATACATTTTTCTTCCATCTGTGAAAAACACAGAACAAAGTCCACTGTTAAAGTGGGGCTGTTGTGGCGACACGAAGAAGGAATTTGCAAAGACAACAGACTCCAGACGCAATAATGTCAGAAATACCAATGAGGACCTTTAAAGAAGTGTACCTCAATGTGAAAAAAAAGTTTCTGGTGACTCAGTCCCTTCATCTGGAGCAACAGTCTAGAGATGATGGGGGTGAGAGTTCATGCTGATACTTATTACAGACTGATTAAGATGTATGATGACCCCTGACCTCCCCAAAATCCAAACCACTTGTGGCTGTAAGACAACACTAATAAAACTGATCCTATTAGTCTTCATGCCACTTAAGACTGTAACAAAGCTTCGTTTTGTCTCTTCTTTGAGACTGTTGTGATTTTGTTCTTTGCATTTCAGCATAATAGCTTTATTTAGTGCATTTTTCATTATAAACCAACCCTGAAGCTTATTTATCATACTGATAAAAGAAAAAAATATGTAAAAGGCTGACACAGACTGCCAATATATTTCATGTCACAGGGTTTCATGGAAAGGAGAAAGCTAAAGGTAATTACCTAAAGTTGATTGATTCCATTCAGGCTAAAAGTGCCGAGACACCAAATGGTGACAAGTTAATTGGATTTTTATGAACCTTTAGGTGAAAACAATGAATCAAAAAGAATAAACAGCTATCCGTGTTTAGGATGACTTTTTAAACCCCATTAAGAGTGATGAAGATTATGAACAAAACAATAAATAACATGAACTGAAGCTCAATTGAAGGAGGCAAACCAAACCGCATGGCTTTAACTCTTACCTCCGCTGCATCTCTGACATCAACACTCTATAAACCAATGAGAGGAGTTTGGCAGCTCGTATCTGGATCCAATTAAGAATCCTGTCAAAGCTGCTTGTAACCCAGAGGCTCAGGCTAAAAGCTGAAAAAAAAATGTTGGGATGGGGGATATTTTTGCAGCCGTAGATTTGCCTTATTCAGCATTAAATGAAACCTTTCACTTTTTTTTCACTTTCAAATCCATCAGCACTCTCCCAAAGTGCTCACGACATGAGCATGACAAGTTTTATCAGAGAAACGCTTTCTCTACCATAGAGGGTGACAGCCCAATGATCTCCATCGCATTAGGAGAAAGCAAAGGAAAGAAGCCAGGAGTTTTCCACTCCACATTAACGTGGCTTAAAGTGAGGCTGCTGCGGTCAGGCCGGTAAATGGGTGGATGTGGCCTCCGGTGACCCAGGTTTAATTCAAACAGAGGAGTTTTCAGCTGTGAGGTGAAGTTTGAGTTACAAAAAATACACTTCTTAGGCCCTTTTTTTTTAATTGTAACCTCACTATTAACTGGAAATGTATTTTTTTTTTCAAACTTGAGCGTAATCTAAACCAAACCATTTTATGTGTCTAACTGTGAGCCTCCCCTTATCCCTTGTGCTATAATTTCTCTTGCTTGGAAGTAATCTTCCTCGTGATTTATGTCAACAACATGCAATCTCTGGAATTTCAGAGTTGTGCTCATTTCATTTTATTGACTCATGTGCACATAATCCCAGCACTTGGATTGCAGCAAACAGCCCACTTTTCTGTTTGCATACACAACTTTTAACAGTGAGAAAATTATAAATATTTTTCTTAGTTTAAAATTCATTTTCAAATCAAACTTTAACCGTGACAGCCTGCTGTCCTGACTTCAAGGGCCAGGAACATCTTAGCCCTAGAGAGGCCTTGTTTTGCTTTTGGGTGCACAAAAATAGGTCAGTCAGTTAAACTTTGCATTACAATGTGAAAATGAGGAAGGGCACATAGTAAAAAAAAAAAAAGTCATGCATTAATTTATTCATCACATGCAGCAACGGTCACACTTGCTATGGAGAACAGAGCATTTAGACATCAATAATAAAAATCACACTTAGAGTCTGCAGCTGTGGAGAAATGAAACATTTTCAGGGTCAATGTGACTGTGAGCTTTCAGCACTTTATTTATAATTTCAGAAGCAGAAGAGGAAGCAAAGACCACCCCCTCCACATGCACACACCAGGACCAAATATAATCTGCAAAATAAATAAATAAATAATCAAGACTTGGCCCTGTGATTCTTGTGACAATATTATATCCTAATTGAGATGCAAAAACTCAGTGATGTGTGTCCATCTGCAATATCAATATCCAAACTAAAACCCCAGACATTCATTTTGATCTGAGATAAATTAATTCAAGCTGGTACGTAATTGTTAAGTGGATGTAAAATGCTACATGGATTTACTTATTTCTTAAATTAAAAATCTTAAACTATTTTTGGATTCAACCCCTTTCCTTTGATGCCACTTAACAGAATCCAGTGAAACCAATTGTATCCAGAAAGTCACCTAATCAGTAAACAGAGTCCACCGGCGTGTATTTTAATGCCAGCATAAAAACACCTAAATTAAGAATTTTTTAAGCCTTGATGATCTCACAAAGCACAGTTCAATCCATCATCTTTGGAACAGAAAGAGTTTGGCACAATTACAAACCTACCAATAGATGGCCTTCCATGTAAACTGACAGGCCCGCTAAAGAGAGCATTGCTCAAAGAAACAGCTAGATTCTCCACACCTTAGGAGGGATAATCTGTCAACAAGACAAATCTTGCCTCTTTGGAACAAGTTAACTTTTCTGTCTGAATGCCAACTGTTATGGCTATATAACAACTAAAACTGTAGGTCAGCCTGAACACGGACCATCCTAACGGTGATGCATCATGCTTTGGGGATGTTTTTCTTCTGCATGGACAGCAAAGGTAGTCAGACATGATAATAAACCATAAAACATGTTCAGGGACTCACAAGATGGTTATCTGTTCAACAAAGAAGATATTAGCTTTTAGCTTTAGCTGGTGTAACAAGGGACAGTGCAGCACACTTTTAAGGTCTTATGTGGACATATTGTACAGTTTAGTGATGAGTTGAAAGGCTTAGAAAACACAGATAATACGGAGCAAGTTCCTGTTACCGGACCATCAGCGTTTAAACACCAGCTAAGGTTTGTTGCAATTTAAGAAGCGCAACCCAAAACTTATTTTCTAGCATCAGAGTATTTGAACACCACACACCAAGTAAAAAAAACAATGAAATAAAGAATGTTTAAACAGTTTTAATCCAGACCAATTTTCTCTACCCAGACACAACCTGTTACTGTGCTCTCGCACTGATGAACAGTGAAGGATGTCCAGTGGAGAGCAGCTGTGGCCACCCTTGGTCTGGCATCTGGGGCAAGCGTCTGGAAACTTGGAGCATGCTGCCTGCCCGTAGGGCTACAGCTCCAAATGCCATCTTCTTTCAGGGAGTTGGTAAAAAAAACGGCACAGTCGACATGATTAGGGACATTGTCTCTCTTCGGGAATCTTTAATTCTTCCAGATTATTTCCTTCAGTAGCTGTGGATTAGCCAGATTCAGGTGGCTAGTCTTTTTTCTGGCTGAAGCATGGTCAGCAGTTAGTCAGATGGCACACTGTACTGATTCTGGAGGTAAAGTTTCTTCGAAGATGCAGTCTTTTATTTGTCTAGTAAGACCAAGATGTTGACGTATGTTTCCCTCCTATGAGGTGTTGTGGGTCTGTGGGAAAAGAGGAAGAGACCTGCTGCACGTTGGAGTTTGGTAGCTCTGGTGTCACAGGGATTGAAACTGTGAAGTTCCTTCTTCCTGGAAGCTGCCAGGGCAAAAGGTTATTAATTTGTAATATGGGATAAGGAGTTCTTACCTGTCTATTTTGTTTGCTGGTGCATTTCTGGACTTATTTGTTCTCATGGTTGAGCCCCAACATAGAAGTACAAATGGAAATTGACTTTTTCATTTCACTGAGAGAAAAAAAAGCTTTATTCATTGAAACTACATGATTGTGTAGTCCTGCTTTCTACAGTTACTCAAAAGTTGAAATTCACAAGTTTGAAGTTGGAAAGATTTTACAAAAAAGTCGTTGAAAGGCATTATTGCAAGTGACAAACGTTGGAGGTTTTTCACCAACCTGTAGAAGTAAATGATCCACAGCACAAGTAGCTACAAGAACCTGTTGGAAGTAACCTTGTAAAATACACAGCTAGCTTAACAGTGAGAGACGCCGTAAGTTATGTTTATTTTCTTCTCAAACAATTCATAGGTGTTCATTAGCTATTGCCTAGATGGACACATTGTGATGACTTAGCTACAGCCCAAGGTCCATTTATTTTATGGACCAGGTAGAAGACTTGAAATTTCAACCAGACAAGTCTTGAAATGAGGTAGGGTTTAATCCGGGACACATGAAATGTGAAGTGCATTTTCATGGAACAGGGAAGATGTATTCTTTAGGTGCATTTACACCCAACGCTCCCAAGACGAATGGGACGAGTGATTTACCTGTCATCCCATGTAAAGGGGTGATCAGGAGCGAATAAACGGTTGGCGATGCAAATTAATAGTTGACAGTACAAGTGGTGTGTTTCGAGCAATACAAATGGCGCGAACTGGTCACATAGAAACAGAATGGTGAACAGCTCGGTGGACGCGTGAATAGAGCCAAGTGAAACCATGAATAGGCCATGGTGGATGCACGACTAAGGCCAAGCTGAATTTTGCTCAAGTTCAGCAATCTGAAATTTTCTGTCAATTCGTGCCACTCTAAGGGCCCCACACATCCATTTATTTAAGTGTGAAAATGTTTTTTATATGTTACATATTTAGACCATACAATTAGGCTATATTTCTATTGAGCACTGATTGATTTACTGACCGAAGATGGTTGGGGATAGAGCACCTGTACTTTGTGTCCTAGAGAGTGATCCATTCCCCATCCTCATACTGAGTCATGGACAGACAGCTGAAAGTGACCATCATCCAGATGCACCTCCTGGAGCAGGTGGTTATACTTGGTCCACCTCTGAAGGATCTGGTGGGCCCAGGGACGACAGCGCCAACGCCATTGTTCAGCTTTCCACATTACATACACCACTGTGACTCATTCTGTAAAATTGAGGTCTGCCATGGTGAGTCAGACAGACAAGAGGAACTGGCAAGTGGATGGATCCACCTCCTATCTGATGATGCGATGAAGCGTGCTGGGTGAAATTTCACCGTGCTGTTCGCGGGAATTGTTTGCGAGAGAGTTGTGAAATGTCAAGCGACCAAAAGTGGGTGAAAAAATGTGCCTTGTTCATGTTTGGTGTGCACGCACCTTTACAGTCACAGGGTTCCACACCTTGGAAATAGGGAACGGTCCCATGAAGCGTGGAGCAAGGTAAAGATTCCTCGTGCATAGCCAAACCTTCTGACTGGCTTTACAGCTGGAAGCATGAACCCAATTCTCTCAGGGTAGACCTTGCACATCCTAAGCAGGGTTCTTCTAGCCTTTCTCCAAACTAATTTGCACCAAAAGGTCAATGTATGGGCTGAGGGAAACTTGCCTTCTCTCTCCTGAACGCTGAACATTCAGAAAGAGAGTTATTGGCGTGTTCAACCCATGGCAGATCATACTGGAATGATGACATCGCAACAGGGTACAACTTAGTAATGGTGAGAGTTGGCTTTATGCATTGTGACAGCATCAGGCAGAAGGTCAGAGGCTTGATTGGGACCCTAACCCAGGAGACAGGACAGGGTCATGCATGGGTAGTCAGAACAGGGCAGACAAATCCGATGGCTAGACAAGGATAGTTGGCCGAGAAAAATGATCTGGGTCACAGTCTAGAGATCAGACTCTTGGTAGAAGTCCAGCAAGGGCAAGACAAGACTAATAAATCCAAACAACATGATTGAGGTCAACACGAGGAGGGAGGGCATGAAAACAATGCTGGACATCTACAGACCAAAGCTTTCGAACATCTGCCTCTCTCCTGCTGGCTACGGTGAGACTGTAAAGAGCAGGAAACCGGTGTGGGGTATGAGCTTGATTGTAGAGGGAGAGGCAGCTCACAGGTGCAGTACATGGGGTTGATTACAACGGAGCAGGGGAGGTGTGGCAGGATGCAGACTGAAGGCATGCCAGAATCATAAAACTTATCTTATTGGCTTATTGATCAAGCTAGCCCTTTTACAGTAAAACATGGCCGTGAGGTCGTTTACCTGTCAGAGCTGTTGTCTGTAGCTCACATACTGGCATACTTTCACTCCTGATCACATGAGTTAAAGACTGTTTATGATTTGAGTCTCAAACCATGAGCCAAAACTCAAGATTAAAAACTTTAGAGCTGTGATGTTGAAATCTTTTGTCATGTAGGATAATTAACAAATCAACAGTAAGATATATCTTTTTCCATATTAAAAATGAGACAATATGCTGTGGTATTATTTTTTAACCAGCTCAACTACAAACGCAATTCACAATATTTTATTTATTATTTGAGTCAACAAATGAGTGATTTTGGTCAAATAAAAATAAAACACAATTAAAAATAAGGTATACCATATCCTATATTTTTGGGTTAATTGTTCTGTATTTTCTTAATCTAGGAAAAAAAATGTATTCTCAGCAGTTGTGGTAATGAAAGATTTTCTCATCTATCAATGGCAAAAGTTAAAACTTAGCCCATAGTGGATGTCCAGGATCGGAAATAACAATCTTAACTTTTTACTGACCTAATATTATGGAGGTCACTAAGACTGTCAAGAGGGATGGGAGCAATTTTACTGCTTTCTTTTAAAATGCTATTCCAACAAGTGACCCATGACAACAGATTATTAAAAAAATGTAAGAACGAACTCAATAAAACAATAATACATACTTTTATGAAGACATGAGTGGCCTTAAATTCTTAAAACCTGACTTATGCTGGTGTGCCTTTTTTGCTAATGACACCAAACCTCAATTTATCATCAATATGTACTCCCAGGTATCTATACTGTGACCCCAGCTCGACTATTTGGTTGATGTGAGCAAGGTCAATACACGTTTATTTTGTGTTATCCACATTTATTTATTTTTTGTTTTTCTGAAGCCTTAAATACCAGGCCATGTTCTTTGTTTTTATTACAAAATGGCATAATCATCTGCAAATTTGACAATGTGGTCCCTGGAATAAAGGCTGTAGCAGCCATTTTTATATAGAACAAATAAAAGTGGGGAGAGGCCATCCCTGGGGAGACCCAGGGATGATGAAGAGAAGAGCTTAGATAAAACACCACTTACTCTTACCCGCTGTGTACTCACATTTAAAAGTCCACTAACCAGGAGATAAACCTGGAGTCAAGCTTATGAAAAGTCTTTAACCTGGGTGCAGTTGGATACAACTGATAAGTTACTGAGTCCTTCCATAGATGCACTGCAAAAAGGGAACTAAACGTAAGTAAAATATTCTGGAAATTAGTGTATTTTTCCTTGATTTGAGCAGCTAAAAAAAAACAATATTTGCCAATGGAATAAGAGTTTTTGCACTTAAAATAGATTATTATTATTTCAAGTGCAGGATATCTAATTATCTTATTTTAGGGGTAAAATATTCATTCCACTGGCAAATACTATTATTTAGCTGCTTACATAAAGGGAAAATATACACATTTTAAGAAAATTTTACTTACTTTTAGTTCCCGTTTTGCAGTGTGGGGGAACTTTATGAAAGTGCAGGGGACATTTTGAAAATAAAACTGAGTTCTGTATAGCTGCAAGTTCCAGTCCTTAACTGGACTGACCAGCTCTGATGTTTAAATATGCACATGCATTTAACACATTTACGTCCATACACACGGATGTGCCAGAACAGCTTGGAGCGAGGGGCTATATGTTGAAAACACTTAAAGAGGACGAGAAAGTTGCCTTAAAACACTCTCCCTTTGCATCATTATGATTACTGTAATGATGTAATGTGCTAACTACCTCCAATTTTTCTCCCATGACACAGAAAGATTGATGGTGGTTGGGCAGATGGTTCCCAAAGGAACCCTTCAAAACCTTGATATATCAAAGATTTTTTTGTATGTTTTTTATATATATATATAAAGTAAGAAATAAGATTGTGAAACTTGCTGAAAGCTGTTCTGGAAAAAAAATATTCTTAATCTCTGTTAAGATGTCATAATTTCAAGGAAAGACGCTTAATCTAAACAGAATGTGATGTATTTAATAGATTTTCTCCTGCTAAACAAATCATCAGCATCAGCAAACAATCGTTCTCTCCAAGGCTTTTGATTCCAAGTATTCAACAAACTCCTGCAATCAATCGTAGCTGAATACCTAACTCCAGACATCACAAATAAGACTTTGAGCCAGAGTAAAGTCCGAGCAGGATTTATTGTTAACCAATGTATTAAATGGTGGTTTGAAACGTTTCTTTATCCGTAAAGCTGAAACCTAAGATCCGACTATCATGCATATCTTCATGTAATCATGTGATCACCTTTGACTCATCTTTGTGGTGATCTGATTTAACATGAGCGTCAAAATCACATCCACTAAAGAATTCATTTTAACATTTGCAGTGGTTCATCAGCTTTCTTAGAAATGGGGTGAGGGTCTCCCACAGAGTGAAACGTGTTTTTAATAACGACGCTGCAGCGATTTGACAATATCATGGTTGCCATTTGCCACATTTAAAATCAGCACATTCTTGGCCCGATGCGTCAACTTGAGGCAGCTCAGAGGAGCCATACCGCTTGTGAAATGAATGTGTGCTCCTCCTGTAATATTCTTGCCAAGGTCAAAATTTTAAAAAGTCTCGATAGACAAACAATACTTCGACTGAACCTCAGGCAATCACTTGCAATATTGTTTTGTTGCGAGAAAGAAAGAGCTCAACTTGTCATTTGGCCAGCGAACTGAGCTCATCAGTACCATATGAGGCAACATCTGGGGTGTAATGAGCAACGGCAAGAATGCTCCCAGAATGTCCTTCAACCTACAGAAAGTAACTATCATCAACAGAACTTTTTCGTACCGTTAATACAAATGGATAAAGGTCATTTTAGGCAAAGAAATACCATACAAATCAAACATTGATGGACTCAATTTAAGGGGCTTTTATTATTTCATTAGAATACTTGACCTTTCCCTAAACATTACTGTCATCTAAGGGACCTAATTAAATAAATGAATGAAATAAACTGAAGGATTTCTATATTTTTTTTACCTGTCTGAGGAGGATGTGTGCAATCAATTTTAAGGTTTGCCTTAACTGTAAATTAAATAAATAAATAAATACAGATCAAAATTTTTCCCCCAATGGAATAGTAAACATTCAAAGCTGCATGAACAATTGAACAAGTGGTGTAAATACTCCTCTATCTTTAAAAGTGGGGAGCAAGCTTATGTTTTTGCTCCACATAGCTGATAAACAAATTTGTTTTGTTTTTGTTTTTTCAGTAAATCAAACTTATAATCTTCTACTTTAAAGGGGACAAATCATGTTTTAAATCCTTCCTTTTTACATGTAAATCATCCAGTTGTGGTGTATATAAAGTGACACTGCAATGCTTTGGTCTGAATTCCTTCTTAATTTATCGCCTTTTCACTCCTGTTCTGCGGTGTGCCTAAGAGCAACTCGTTTTGGCGCTGTCTCTTTAAATGCAAAGGAGGAACTTCACATCCCGTACCCCCTGAGATCGCAGAGCGTTCCACTTCCGCAATTCTGACGTATTTGTAGGAAGCTGGGGGACAGTGTAATGAACAACTGATGATTTATCCACTTGTAGCTTCTGCATTCTTCAGCTTGGACTACAAAATCGTGGATTCGCGAAATTGGTTAGCTGGAATTCCATGACCTAGTTCAGCAGCTCCGTAGCTAAAACTGTGACATAGTGGTAAAAAAAAACATAATAGGAAATAAGTGAAAGAAATTACCCAAAAAGAAGGAAAATATATAGAAGCAGTACCTGAAGAGACTAATTTCAACTTTGCTGCCCTCCTAGAGCATGTAAGTACATAACAAAAGGACAAAAACGTGGATTTTGCATTGTGTGTCTCCATTTGGTGCAACACCTTAGATTACTCAGACACCATTAAACATTTAAAATAGTCGTGTGCCGGGATTGTATTAATTGTAACACGTGCCTGTGGAGGATGCACACGTCAACTAAAAAATTTGTATTCCTGTTTGCTTTATTCGTGTGATTTGATTGTTGGGGTGGCGTGATCAGGGAGTGGTAGGGTGTTAGGCTTGTAGAGGAAGATTTTCCCCAGCTTTGCTCCCCATTTTATAGCAAATACAGATGTGTAGACATCTACAACATTTCCATTGCATGAGAACATTAAAGAGCCTGTAATGACTATCTGAACCTGAATTAATCTTAAAACACATTATCTGTTGACCAGAAAGGAAAGAATGCACCACTCTGAGCTTTTGTCCCCTGAATTGTAATCACACTGAACCTTTAATCTCTTCAGGGCTGTTTGTGTGTTTTTTATGTGAATCGAGGGAGGACCCAGCCTCTCAGAGTCTGGGTAGCAAGGATGTGCAAAGGTGCGGTCTGGGGGCTATTTGCAGCCCGTGGAATGATTTACTGCAGGCTCCAACCCCTATTTATGAATGAAACAAATCTGGCCCACTATCACAGGAAACCGATGCAGATGGACATTTTTATCATTATTTTAGGACATTTTTATAATTATTTTGAGCATAGGTTTCACTGTCAATTTAAATCCTTATATAGGGGGAAATGTTAGGTTTGACAGAAAGTATTTATCTTGCCACGTTTTGTTTGTTTTGCTTTCATTTTAATGTCATAGTAAGAAGGACCACAAACATCCAGCAGCTTTGACTCAAAACCAGAATAAAGTACACCCTTTTATTAAACTTGGCAAAATACAGCAAGCATTTTGCAAGGAGAATAACCCATGAATAACCCTAGTCCTCTACTTGCTGCTGATTATGGACTAAAAAAACATTCTTCCACCCACCAGATAGAAAACATTAATAGGTAAAAAATAGGTAAGTGTACGCCTTTCTTTGAATCAGCAAACTTGCAAGACCTGTTTTATATTTTAAATCTGCAACACAATTGAAATAAGTCATCTGTATCCTGTTGTCTCCTTTATTTAAAAGATGAATGATTTAAGATATGTGCATGACTTACCTACTAACTTACTAAACTTTAATTTGTAGTGCAAGCATGTTACTTTAAAACTGAAACGCATGAGAGGTGAGTTGGATAAATACTCCGGAAACAAATCTTGAGTGGAAAATATTAGCTGATATAATTTATCTTGCTCGGAAGCTTTATTCTTTCAAATCAGATCTGACATAACTTTCTAAAAGATTAAACTCTTTCTCTTACAGGTGAAAGTAAGTCCATGAATCTGACACTCAATGAAGCAGTGAAAACTCGATCGTCCAATCAATGCATATGGTTTCATTAAAGCGATAAATCTCAGAGACTTTGTCCAGCTTGACAATGATTAGATTCGGAGCAAAAGAGGGGGGCAAATTGAGTCAATGATATCCTCGCCGCACCCGGCCTCAGCAGGCAGGCTGCCTGCTGTTTCGCGGACGAAGCTATGCTCGCTATTTTCCATCACGCATTCTCAGTCCAAGTTTAATTTCAGAAAAATATGTTTATCTAAAACCTCCCCCCTCATACCTCATATACCTCTAAGCTCTCTTTTTTTTGTTGTTCTTGTTTCTTCCTCTGTCAGTTTGTCTTTGTTTATTTGCCGCAGCATGTGCTGAGGTCATGCGGTCTTTCTTTAGTGTCCATATGCTCTTAAAATTAAATATGAGAAATAAGGGGGAAGAAGAGGTGGGTAGATGAAGCCACCTCCTGAGAGAGCATCTGCTTCTCTCTTTCCTCTTGTTTCGCCATCTTTCTATCTCTGACCTCAGACCGTTGGATGCATTACAGGAGCGACATGATATAACGCAACAAAAAAAAAAAAGTAAAAGCGTCCTGCCAATTGACAAATAAGGTATGAGATGTGACAGAAGTCCAAAAATACCACAGCATTTCATGATAACTAAAATTACTGATACTCCATGTATCCAGCAATCTTAGGGGAAACCTTATATGAGCTCTGATAATGTATTTATTAAAATGTGGATGAAAACACAAGTCAGGTTTCCCAGGCGACCTGTACAAGTATGCAAATGTTTGATTTTAGTCGTATTGCAGCTTTGTCAGAGATAACTAAGAACATTTTGACTCATCTTATCAGTAATGCAAATGCTCAATTTATTCAAAACAAATGTAACTAATTAATAAATCTCCTGGTATGACAGATCGCAAGATAATTGTGCAATGTGTTTATTTTTGAATATTGTTGTAAAAAGGGTTTTCTGTGCGACCAGTCACCATCAGTTTGATTGCATTTCATACATCGATTTATATGGTTATTTTGCCTTTGCTTTTTAAGGGGGTTCACACTTACAGCTGCTACGGTAGGCCTGCAGTTTGCCCCAGCAGTGAATAACTGAATGTAATATTGTAATTCAAAAAATAAAGTATCCACATAGATGCTTTTATTTCTGCGGCAGTTCTGCTCATTATAACTTTATGGTGGTGAGCTGTGCTGTTCTTGTACAAAACATAGCAGTAGTGAACGGAAACAGCAAAAAGTCTCACTTTTCTGCACAAAAAGACTCTGCTTGTCAGACAGTGTCCAGAATATTTTAGGACACAGCTTCAGTCCATCCACAGCAAGTTTTCACATATGTACTTTGGCCGTCAAAAGTAACAAACTAATGCTACTACATATGTGTGACCTTGCCTGCAAGATGAATTCTCACGGTATTTGTGCGTTCCCGAACACACGAGAACCTTGCACCGCTCCGGGCTTTTGTGAGCCAACACAAAAATGGCCAAGCAGGAGGACGCAGGCGTAGCTGCTGCTAACACATCTGTTTTGTAAACATCCACAGTTTCTTCTTTGATAGTAGAGCAGCAAGAAGTGCCTTGACTAGCTTACCTTGTTGTGGTTTCTCACGGCAACTGCGGCTTACGTTTTAACTTGACACGGTGATCGGCAAAAACCAACCTTTGGTAGGCGGGCACTGGGAATCACTTCGCCCAGTCAGCTCGGAGAGTTCTGCTGAAATTTCCTCCTTTCCCCAAACAGATTCAAATGGAGCAATCCCAGGTTGATAATGTGTAGAACTAGAGTGCTACACATTATCAATCTGGTTGACCAGGTTAACATATATGTGGTGGCTAAAACAGAAGTCAAAATACTGTCCTTCATTTGGGTGAAACACTGAGAAAAATAAGATACTCCTGCTACCATAATCATTTGTCATTGCAAGATACATCCCAATGAAATTTGTCTTCTGCATTTAACCTATTCTGGGAGTAAGGGTCTTGCTCCATTACCCAGAGTGGCAGTCAAACCAGGAACCTTGAAGCCTCTCCAGGACACATGCTCCCTACTCCCTAACCATTAGGCCACCACTCCCCCAAAACCTTGCATAGGAGAGAATGGCCCAGCCTGCTTCCGCTGCACCACTCTATTTCGTTCAACCACTAAACATTGTGGATGAGCCTGCTCTTGGAGGTATCACTTATTTATTTATTATTAATGTGATCTGCATGCACTAGTAGATGTTTTGTGCCCACATAAGACACATAAAATAATATATTTACAAGTAAGACCGATGGTCACCTCCATGGTTTGGCTGCTGACCCAATGCTAGAGCTATCTGTTGTAGTGAATGCATGAAGTGTCTAATGTCCTTGCCCCTCTGTCATGAGCTGCTGTTTCCATTGGAGCCAATATACTCATAATCTTCTTATCCTAAGGTCGTGGAATGAAGAGACTATTACAGTTATATTAGAAATTGTATATTATTTAGAAAAACTGTTTTTGTTTAAAACAGTGAATTATCATCATTTGCTAATACATACACTAAGTCCTCAACCCAATATGGTAGAGCAGTTTTAGAGACAAGGCTTCCAAGGGTCTTTTTTTGTCTGGAATTTGTGTTTTTAAAATGACCCATGTTCTTAATAAAACAGTATCCAAATTGCAAAGACTGCTATATTAGGTCAAAATAGCTTTAAAACAGTAAAGACCAACTGATCAGCTCTCTCCAGGCTGATCAACAAACCAGTTTAAAGTGTAACTAACCCCGATGCCAAGGCATAACTCCACCCCCAGACAAATTTTAAAAAAATGCCAACAAAGTGGGCGGTTCCAAGAGATACAGCAAAGTGTGAGGATGAGCAGTGGGACTTTTAAGCAGTACTTGTTTCTCTGGCGATTAGGAAGAGGGAAAGTCACATGTTGAAGGTGACAGCTGGTGGATTTGCCACAGAGCTGTCTTTTGAGCTGGAAGATTTTTCATCCCTAAAAGCAGGGCTATAATAAGGAAGGCACGTACCATTTGAACCAATAGGAAAATTCAACCGTAATAGCCACGGTTCAACCCTAAGAATGCAGCGCTAAGACAATTTTAAGACAAATATTGCAGAACTAAAAAAATTCACATACAAATACAAACATCAAAGTAGCACCCAAAGGCCCAGTTTATCTTCAAAAAAGTTGATTATGGGGAAGTTACACTTTTGTACATATTTTGATCACCTCCATGTGGCTGCTGCAGCCGGATAAATTCAGCACGCCAGCTGACTCAGCGGTACAAAACACCCAAAAACAACACGCAAATGATACTGGATCGTTTATCTAAACCTAGCCCTAACCTTCCCCAGACGAACACAAAGCTAAAAATATACTTTCCTTTAACGCTGTGTAGTCTTCTAGAGAGGTCAGATTGGCTGGAATGGCTTGGCTTATTGGTGTGTGCCCACACTGCAGAGTTTGTGCTCTGCTTGTCCTACGTGGAAGGAAAAACAAAAAGGTGTAGCTTCTGTTCAATAAAGATAAAAGTTTGGAAATACCCTCTGCTTGGAGAATCTATGTTTATATTCAATAACTTGTAGATTGCAGGTTGCCAATTCAAGTTCTTCCAGCCAGGAAGAGTGAGATCTGCCGGATACACAAAAGCAAGATCATAAGCTTTCTTATATCTTTTTCTTATATCTTTAACACCACAGTAGAAGCATTTGAGAAGAATCTATCCCTCTGTGCCCATGCTGGCAGCTGCATTTTAGAAAAACAATGTGAGTGTGGGCAGCCATTGTTGCCAGTTCTTGCGAGAGAAACAAGCACCTTGTAAACAGTATAAATGTACAAGCCCAAAGTTGCTGATAATAAGAGGATCTGACAACACTGCTGGAAGCATTGGAAAACAGTTTGAGTGTTTCTAGAGGCCCCCATTCCCCTGTGTCATCATGCTTGAACAAATGTGCGATAAATCATGACTTTTTGGCCTACATATTGTTGTAATATCAATAATATCAATATAAAATAAATACAAATCTTAATAATTTCATCATTGCTGTGTAGAAACTTAACTTGTTTTCCAGTCTATACATGTTGGTTAAATGTTCCTCGAGGATTACTGTAGGGTAGGCAGTAAGTCAGCCAGTGTTTTGGAGCAAAGTGTTGGAAAAATAAGAGTCCTGCTGAGCCATTAGGTGACCCAAAAGCCCATCTCAGAGTCCAGTCTTCTTCCACCTTACAGGGTGCCATTAAGGAAGCCAGAAAGCTCGGTTACACAACTAATTAAAGGGTTAGGGTCACACAGCGCACTGTTTACAGAATAAAAACCCTCCGGATACCGGTGTCTCTGTTTTTGAGCAGTGATAGTATTAATATTAAGACCCCATTAAAAATAGTAGAAGAAAGAAAAGAAGAGAACAGCATAATGTTTTGTTTTTTGTGGAACTGTGTGAAAGTGTATTGTGTAGTGAGAGCCAGGACAGTGACGTAAACGGCGGATGAAAATCTTGAACGTTGTTATCGTACTTACAGGTTTCAAAACCCAATAAACTAGACGCTAACTGATCCGCCAACAGTTTCTGAATTTAGCATGAAGATCGAAAAAATTTGCTCCACAATTATCTGTTTGCGGATTGATGTGACTTTGGCTACCATAGCTTTCCTAAACTTCTTTTTCGAAGATTGAAAAAAGAGAAGAGTGAGCAAAACTCACACAGAGGCTGTGAAGTTTGCTCGTCTTGTTATAGTCGGTCACTGGAGAGGAAGAACGATGAAGTGTAATTTGTAATTTTTTTTCCACCTGTAGCACGAAAGAAAAAAAAAACTTTCACAAACATAACGTTATGGGATTTGTTTTCAAACATTTAAGATTTTTAGCTTTTCAACAATACATTAACATTTGCTTTTTAGGTTTTGGCATTAGCTTTAAAAAGCAGGTTGTAAATTTTACATGAAAAACTTATAAAACTATATTTGAGGACACAACTATAGGCACAGCATTTGATGTGCATTTAAGGTGTGAAGCTGTTTCATTTCTCTTTCAGGAGTTTTGCTCCCTCTGCTCGTTGTTTTTAATTTCACTTTACAATGATTTGCTACAAGGTGGTTTGTATCATTTCCTCACTCTAAGAGAATCTACAGGTTTAATTTCAGCTGAGGCTTTTTTTGGGCAAGTTGGTATGTTCTTCCTGTGCTTGGGTTTTCACTGGGCGCTCAGGGTTTCCCCCACAGCCCAAAAACATGCTGCTCATGTAGTGAGTGGAAATTGGCCCTATGTGTAAGTGTGAATGGTTGCATCTGACATTCTTGTGGTTTTGTGGTGCGAGGTCTTGCAGGTCAAGTGAGCGATGTAGTCGTCTCCACTAAAAGTCTAAATGCTGCATTACAGTGACCAGCATAGCTTCCTCTTTGACTCTTAATTTTTCCTGTAGTTTTGTCTCTAACTCACTTGCACAGATTCACAGAAGTTTATCGGGCTGTTTAGGATTTTAGGTCCAATATACATAAAGCGACAATGGATACTGACACTGATGCAGTCTCTTAAATTACGGCAACGGAGGCCTTTGTATTTATATTTAGCCGCACTTAACTTTGTGTGCGAAGGCTCACGATTATATCCTGCTGTGAATCTGCTGTGACTTGCAGTTCCTTTGGTCTAATCCCAAAACAACTACAGACCGTAGAAGTAAGCAATTATGAAAGCAAAAACAACATGCCTCTTATTTGGGGGTATGATAATCTAGATATGAGCCAGATTACAGAGGAATAGCAGTTGGCTGGAGACAGAACAACTCCTGATAGTAGTCTTACTAAAAAAAAAAAAAATAAATAAACTGAAACAAGGAACTCACCGACCAGGGAAACGTAGTACGGGTATGTTTATGTGAGCCAGGTGATAACAAAATCAAAAGCAGAGGAACTTTGTTAAGGGATGAACGCTTCAATATGCAGGTGGTAGAGATGGATTATATTCTGGCCGTTGGCTTGAATTCCTAAGAAAATACCTTTCTAATTCTCCAAACTCAGATCACTCTGTGTGCTGCAGATAAGATGCTTTGCTTCTTGCACAGCTGCAAAGGCATCTTTTAAGCCACAGTCATGCCTGGACATGATTGCTTTTGCACTGTATGAACATACATTCGCTATACAGTTTCCAGGTATCCATCACATCACATAGCTGTTGAAGTCTGCCCTCATTGTGTCTATAATTTTTCAGTGAACCCAGTGACACACTCTCAGGAGTTTTCCTAGAATTCTTCCTGAATACGACTGACACAACATTTCATATAAATAATACTTTTAAATATTACATTAACTAAGCTTTCGTGATGCCCAAGAGGCTAAGTAGCATTACAACTAGCTGAGTGACATTTTTCCTTCTAATACACAGGCCACATATAAATGCAGTAGGAGACAAAGAGAGTGTCGCTTTTTGCTATGAAGATGTTAACAGATCGTTTAATTTAACTAAATGTGAATAAATCTCCTTGTATTTCCAAATAAGATTGCCAGTCTTTTCATTGTGAATTCAACCCTGATTTGTTTGTTAGATTCTAAAAATATGAATTTCCTTATAATTTTTTTGCTCCCTCAAAAATCTAAATTTGCAGATTTCATAATGCTGCTGATCCTGCCAAACCAGATCGTCTTCATTTTTAATTATAAGGGAGAACGTGAACGCAACTCCTCTTGTTTCGCATTACAAAAGACCCGAAACCCATACTTTTCTATTATTATGTACTTACCTCCTGACTACTTTTTAACTCATTTTTTGCTGGCTGTGTCATTAAAGTTGCCTAAAATACCACTCAACTTTTTGCTTTTCAACTGTATAAAATTATATCTCCAGCCCTTCCAACACTTCTGATCGGTTCCGCTCACGCAAACACGGACAAAGCCCGCAGCGCGCCCTCCCCGCTCTGCTGACTCAGAGTAGACTGAGGCGTGGGGAGTCTTTCTTTTTGGCATGGAGGTGGGAGTGTGGATCCAGGCTTTGGGCAGAGCGCCAGCCAACAGAGGCGTCAGAATTGTATATCGGCATGTAAATTCGTAGCAACATGCTTTATATCTACAAGATCAGAAGAAAGGGCTGTCCTTATTACAAGGGCGTGTGAAGGGAACATCCCTTTTGTGCTCCTGATGATTCATTTTTATACGACATCCCTTTCAGGTCGGCAAGCAACCTGTCCTTACCTGACTCCTGTGTGCAACCTCAGGGTGAAGCATTTTACTAATTTCATATAACAGTAAAGTTGCTTCTCCGAGCTGCAGGTCTGATGCAATTGCATCATCAAGAAACAGATGTTGAAAACATTTTGGATCCAAACCCTTTACCTCCTTGCACTTCCCTCACTCTCTTTAGCAAATACTTTTCCTTAAAACAACAGGACGCTTTAATGTGATTTTGTGCAGATTTTTTTTTTCTCCCTCTTTATGCATAGCAACACTATATTTATAACAACAGGATTGAAAGAACGAGTGAAAATGATAAAATCATGCTGTCCCCTTGGCAGCAAGCGCCGGTACGGTGCAGAGGGGAATGCGTGCAATTTGAGCACATTTACTTTTTCTCTCGGGTGCCGTTAGCATGCACTGCAATGCACAAATAAAAAAGACAACTAATGCATGAAGATTCAAGCTCGGCGCGTGGCAGGTCATCCATAGCAAAAGTCATGTTCTGTCCCATTTTTCTTTTAAGCATATATAAAACATAAAACAAGATATCTCCCATCGCAGCAAATGAACAGCACTGTTTTCTCTTGAGAAGAAAGTACCAGATTTCTTTGAGGCTAATTACAGGCCAGAGGGGGTAAAAGTTGAGCCAAACAGCTTGAAACACATCAGAGAGAAGAACTTATTTTCCCATCAAAGCTCGGTAAATGGATGTATCCTCAAACCACACAGTACTAATGTACAGGGCCACTAAAAGGAGCTATATTAAGGGAAATATAAGCTAAATAATGGCTGTCGGATTACCCGCACACATGCTTCAGCATGTTAATCCAACATCTGCTTCAGGCATTGTCCCAATTGCGAACTGTGGAAAAGGAAGGGAAAGCAGGGATAGCATTTTTTTTTTTTTTGCCTTTGGGAATGATTGGAAAAAAATCAAGCAGGTTTTCAAACCTAGATTCAAGCAAATCCTGCACAATAAGACTAAATTGATTTAGATTGCATAGGCACAATGTTCTGTATTGTCAAATTGAACATCTATGCCGACGAACACTTCCAGCGATGCACCTTTTAACACTTTTATTACGTTCATTGGGCGACTTGTGGCTTGATGGGTTGAGTAGTCGTCTGGCAATCAGAAGGTTGTGGGTTTGATTCCAGCTTCCCCTTGCCACATGTCAATGTGCCCCTGGGCAAGGCACTTAACCCCAAATTGCCTACCCAGCTGCGTCTCGGTGTATGGGGAGTGTTGGCCTAGTGGTTAGAGAGAGAAGGATGCAAGTACCCGGTTCGAACCCCAGCGCCTGCACTCTGGGTCCCTGAGCAAGACCCTTAACCCCAGATTGCGCCGCACATGGCAGCCCACTGCTCCTTAAGGGTGATGGGTTAAAAGCATAGAACAAATTTTGCTGTAATGTATGTTTCAATGACAATAAAGATGATATTACTATTACATATTTCTGGAGTTAGTGTTTAAACTGAATAGACATATACTGACTCTAACGTAAAAATCTAACAACATTTGGTGAAAAACCAGTGACCTGGCATTTCTTTCGTCCTCTACAATTCATCTGCAATGTGGCATTCAGGAAGATCCTGTATAGAGGATGGGGGGCGGGGAACTGAAAGAGTCACGAGAGTCCTTCCCTTCTGTGCAGGAACTGTTTCAGAGCCCCTGGATGAACGGGCCCCTGACCATTGTTGAGACTTGTCACACTCTCCATTTTTGTTAGGCTCTGACATCAGACAGAACCACAAAACTGCTACACAACCTTGTACCTTAAGCTGTGCAAATTGTGTGTGTCTATCTATCTATCTATCTATCTATCTATCTATCTATCTATCTATCTATCTATCTATCTATCTATCTATCTATATGTATATATATATATATATATATATATATATATATATATATATATATATATATATATATATATATATATATATATATATATATATTTACACATACATATATATGAGAAACAAAGTTAAACCACTAACTCGGAAGAACATTAGAACATGGTCATGGCTGTATCATGCTGTGGGGATTTTTTTTTTTTTTCCCAGCATTAGGCACAAGTGATCAATAAGTTGTAATCCTGGTGGTAGGAAGTGGTGTGGGGGGATATAGACTGTAAAGGACATGAGACTGGGATGAATGTTCACCTCCCTGCACCTAATAGGTGGAGCTAAGACACCCAATACATTTGGCCCAACTCATACAGTTTGGAGCTAAATCCACCGAATTGTACGGAAATGTGCGTAAATGTCTGACTTTCAGTAAAGTTAGGAAAATCCTCAGAAAAACCTCTCTGTCTGTCGTTATTTTGACATTTAACTAGCACAAATAATAATCCTAATTGTCCTAAAACAGGGAAAGTATAATCTGACAGACAGTGCATGTGTACAGTATATTCAACCCCGGCTCTCCTACGCATCCTCCCCTTTTCTCTCTCGCACAATGACAGCGCACACACATGTCCGCTTGGAAATTCAAGCTATTGAGGGTTACCTTGGGAAATGTCAGCGCCGGGGCAGAATATACCGAGCCATTTCTTCCCACACCTGCTGCTTTGTGTTACTGTTTGTCATTTCATAAAAAAAGACCTTATGGTAAAAGGTAGGATAGTTTACTAGAGGATTTCTGAATATCAACACACATTAGGCACCAAATAATAATAAAAAATATGCATATTTCTTTATAGCTTCGATTTTCCTGTAAACTTGGATATACCCCCCAGGGGTTCACAGGTAACCAGAGCTTTTAGTAGATCCAGTGATATCTGACACCAAGAAGACTTCACTCTTTTCTCTGAGCCACGGGAAACACGGGACGCAATCGTGGCTTCTCACAGTCGACACACTAACAAGTCACACCAAAACCAAAGCTTAGATTACCTCTTTTTCCTCCTCCCATTGTGCATATCTGCATTCAGCACAGCGATAGATATTATTTTAGGCCCTGAGGCAAGATTAACAGCTTTTCACAGCTAAGTACCATGTCTTTTCTTTCTCACATGTATCTACGAAGTTAACTCAGACGAGGATCATCTTTTTATGTCCAACTTGATCTTTGTAAGGGACGTTTAAAAATACAGGTAGAAGGTTGTCCTGTGTGTTCCCGTTCATTTCTACTGGAACTGGGCGAGTATGCGTCTTAGATCTTTACTCAGCCCTGGGAGAAGAAGAAAAAAATGGTTTTACAAATGATCCACTTTCTCAGAACATAAATTTCTGCCATAATTAAAAACTTCACAGAACATCAGCAAAGAAGCGCCTGACGGCAGGAGTGTCCTTCATCTGTTTGCAATGTTTGGCCGAATAAATAGAGGGTATCGGGTTTCCCGCAAACCCACTAATTGAATGAGCGTACTTTCTCGTGCCACTTTGAATCATATCAGCGTTCATTAGATAAGATCGCACGTTGATTTGTACAGTACGAAGAAAACCCACAGAGCTCTTGCTGTCTGAAATACGTGGCCTTTTGATTTGAATCAGATTGCCTTCCAGCAAAAATATTTGCCCAATCAATCGCTTCCCCCTGGAGAGAAAAGACAAACAATCATCACACCATGGATCATTAGGCAAAGTGGGCGCATGCCTCGAAAGACCGCTTAAGTGTAGAACAGCCGTGTTTTCATCAGCGTGAACAAGTCCACGTTGAAAGGTGGAAACAAAAACGAGCTGGGTGCCGCCGCGGAAAGGAGGATCTCATTACTGGAGGGGAGCGTAATGACGGACGGCACCAACGTGCTGTCTGGGGGACAATGGCTCCAGGCCCAGTTTACACAGAACAGTAATTGGCTTCTGATTAGAATATTGGCAAAGCGAGGGGGCATCGCTGTTACAACACTTAATTGTTAACACCCGAGTGAGCAAAAAAAAAAAAAAAAGAGCATGGCTAGAAGGAGTGCGCTCTCTGAGCTTTTAGGAAATACAGCAGGGGAGGAAACAGCACGAAGGTCCGGTAACACCTGTTTAACATCAGCAGGAATATGAATCGGACCAACTGGGTGCAGCGCTGCCCATCAGATTATGATTTGGCATGAAGCGTTTTTGTTATGTCGCCGCGTGTGTGTGCGCGCATGTGTGTGTACTTGTACTTGTAGCTGAGTGAGAAAATGTTTTGCCCATTTTACTTGTAAAGTGAGGACCTCTTTCGATCCTCACATGCTTTTCTGGGCTAGGGGTTAGTTTTAAGACCAAGGTTTCATTTAGGTTTAGGTTTAGGTTAGCGTTAGGTACTGGTAAAAGTTAGAATTGGGGTGAGGCCATAGAAAGTGTTGAAAATGATTGAAAGTCAATGGAAAGTCAGGCCACGGTCCTCACTTTTTATTTAAAACAAGGGTGTGTATGTGTTTTTGCGTGTGCTGTGTGTGCGTGTCTGTGTTTGTGTGGGAGGAAAGAAACCCAACACAAGGAAGCGTCACACAAGCAGGGATTCCTTTCCAGCAGGAATTTCTGAGCTCCAAACTGAAGCAGGCACGGAAAGCTGCACGCCACATAATCAGTCAGCTTGGAGAGGTCCAGCGCTGCAACATGTGCTCCATAAGAACAGGACCCTTGCCGTACCCCGGAGCGACACATGGATACAGAGTAACAGGTTCCTGTCACACATGCATGTGTTTCTGTGGCCGTACGGGTATGTGCAAAAGTTTTAAATCGCCCCTTGTAACTCTTTAAAGTGTTGTTTGTTAGTGATTTCCAAAGCTTTCTGGCAGGCTTTCAAACTTCTTTGGATTTTTGGGTTGCTCTGTGACTTATTTATTATCAATATTTGCACAAAGATTAATTAGTGAAGGGCAGAGGGAGAAATGTATGACCAAGAAAGCTATTGCTAGCAGTAGGACAATAAATGTTATGACTTAAAGAACTAAGGATAAAAGTCGCACAGGGCCTGAGCGAGGCTTCGTCCTTTGATTGGCCGTTTCCATTTTGGGAGGTTCTTTTGGAATCGTCTCCTCAGCGCGTTGTTTAACATGTCAAACTGTGTTTGCTTTGGTGTTTTCCATCTGTTAAGCAAAGGAAACGTGGATAAAATTGTGACTTTGTGACAAGCTGCTGGAAACTTGAAATTGTTATTTTGCTATATTTCCGATTATGCGCTGAGAAAACTGTGATTCATCTATTGAGTTTTGTGGTTTATGTGATGCATGAATGATTCATATGGAAAACTGAAAACACAGGCCAGAAACAACTGAAAAGTTTTTTCAAAGACCCCACAAACTCTTGACGAAATGTTGCTGAGGGACACATCAAAATGTAATAAATCCAAATCTTTGGAAACATAATTTGAAAAAAAAAATGAGGGACAGTTCTAGACTTAGCACACTGTTGTGTGTCTTTACTTTCTTTTGTCCTAAAACTTCTCATATTGTGACTTGCAAAAAGAAGTCATTGTTTGACGTTAGTAATTGCAACCACACACCTCATTGTGCTTTATTGTTGTTTTTTGTTATAGATCAACACAAAGTAGTGCTTAATTGGGATGTGAAAAACAATACATTATTCTCAATGAGAAATATGATGGGGGCAGCATTGTGCTGTGGGATTGCTTTTTGTAACAGGGACAAGGAATCAAAACTTACACACACTATACCCTCCTACTGACAACGTATGAGAAAAATAACATACATAGAATTTTTGTGTTTTAAAAAATAAGAAACAAAACATTCCACAACTATGTTAGCATTCAGAATCTGCGTGATGCTTTATTGAGGCACGTCTAGCAACAGTTACCCATTTATGTCATGTTGGGGGTGTCTCAACAAGCTGGACACATTGAAGTTGGGCCGTTTTCTCCCATTCTTCTCTGCAGATCATTTAAAAGCTCAGTCAGCTTGAATGGGCAGTGTAAGTAGAGAGATATTTGTAGGTCTTTCTAGAGGATTTCAATCAGGAATTAGGTCTGGGCTCTGGATAGCAACCTGACTGACAGATGGATGTCGTTCCATCGAGCTCCCCACATCGTCAACACATACATCTGAAATCGCTGCCATTGGGGGGGATTTCGGCACCATATAAAATGGACGAGCCAATCAGGATTGGGGGGGGAGGATTTTCGTATATGTGACGTATCAGACAATTGTTTTGATTCAGACAGCAATGGCGGTTCGCAGTGAGGGAAACAAGCGGTAACATTGATTCTGCTATTTCATCAGTAATGTCCAATCTACCGAATAATAAATCCTTAACAGAACACCAGAGAATGGCTTTGAAGGCTTTTCTTAGTGGAAACAACGTTTTCCCTCAGCTTGTAGCACGTCAGTAAAGATGAAGGACAAGTGGTTTACCCAATCATATGTAAGGATTTTTAATAAGGCCCCTCCTTCTGAAATACATCTCAATGGAGCAATCCCAGATGGATGTGCGGAGCATCCATCTGGCGAGAGTCAGGTTACTGGATAGGCCAAATAAGGACAGTAAAAACTGGTCTTGAAGCTACTTCTTTGTTGTCTAGTCTGTTTGGTGAGGATCATTGGAGCTGGAAGACAAAACTTCATCTTAATCTGAACTCCAGAGCCCTCTGAAATATTTCCCCGCTGTCATCTAACCCTCAGTGTGGACTGGTAGCTCAGTTCCTGCTGCAGAAAGAAAACATTGAATTGCAGCCAGTGTATTTCAATACCATGCTTGAAAATGCAGATTGTGTTAGTCAGCTGATGGGCAGTGCCTGTTTTTATCCAGCCATGATGCTTTGTGTTGAGGCCAACCGTCCTGTTTGGTTTTCATCAGACCAGAGAATGTTTTTTTCTCCTGCTCTGACACATCCAAGGTTCTTGTATGGTTAAAACAGACATCATTGCTTGCTTTCTGCTCTGATAAGCAACTGTGAGACCTCATACAGACTCCAAATTATGTTCAGTCACCAAAATTTACAACAGCAATACTTCAATCTAGCTGATGAAACAGCTCAAGGATTGTCCAAGGAAAAAAAACACACATCGAAGCTCTATTTTGAGTTTCACTCCAAAGGCTGCGAATACTTATATACATAGGGTTACTATTTTTTATTTTATTCTTCTGTCATTATGGGGTATTTTGTGTTGAATTCTGTGGGAAGAAATGGAAAAAGAAATCTAATCCAATTTGGGATGAGGCAGCAACGTATCAAAACCTTAAAGACAGGAAGTTACTGTCAACACTTTCCAGATGCACAACAAATAAATGGTAAATTGTAGTTGTACAGCACTTTATCAAGTCCTACGACCCCAAAACGCTTCACACTACAGTCAGTCATTCATCCATTCACACCCTGACTGTGGTGAGCTATGTTAGTAGCCAGCTGCTCTGGGGCAGGCTGACAGAGGTGGGGCTGCCATACAACAGCGCCATCGGGCTCTCTGACCACCATCAGCAGGCAATTGGGCTGAAGTGTCTTGCCCAAGGACACAACAACTGAGATGGTCAAAGCGGGTAATGAACCGGCAACCCACCAATTTCAGGACGAACCTAACTCCTGTGCCCCACAAAATAAACATAAATTATCATCAAAAACCAAGCTAGATGTGAAAGTAAAACCAAATTGAAAATATCTGATGAGACTTGAAAATTGTTGTTGATAGACACTCTTTTGTGAAATCTGACTGAGCTTCAGCTATTTTCCACAGAAGAAAAGTCAAAAGTTTTAGTATCTATATGAGCAAAGCTGATACAGTCATATCCAAACAAACATGTGGCTTTAATTGCAGCAAAATGTGTTCTTAGATTATTATATGCAAAACATGTAAATAATCATATATAATTTTCCTTCCACTGCATACCACTTATCTATGACTGTATAGGTCTATCATATCAAATACTGGTAAAATATATTGAAGTTTGTGGTTGTAATGTGGGATTGTTCTAAGAGCATGCTCCTGCTCCTAAAGATGATATAACACGGACGAGAAGTTTAAGATGTGTGCTAGCAAAATGCTTATATGAATTTCCAAAGAGATTTTGTGAGCAGAGTTTATTTAGGTTTATCTATATGAACTAATTGATATTGTTAGCTGGCATCACACAGTTTTAACTAATTTAGCTGCATCAAAACTGAGGCAAGACAAGAAAGTTCTGACACTGACAATTTTTTGTTACTTATATGAACATGAGCTCACATAGCAGAACCCATCTTCAAGCATCATTCTCCTTTATTCCAAGAAAAGGATTATAACATCGTATAGTATTTTACCCAGATCAACAAAGTACAGTCATATTTAAAGAAATACAGTATATGTTCCAATGGTTCATTTGTCATATTAAAAGGACCATTTCAAAATAGCAAACATTGATAAGGCATTAAACATACTTTTCATTCAGCCCACGTCTCTGTGTTGAATTATTTGTTTTGGTCTGCTGTAATATTCTGATTTTAAACGCTGTGTTTTCATTTGCTGTACGTGAAAAATCCTCACAATTATAAGGAATAAAGGTTTGAAAACAAAATTCTGTGTGTAAATAATCTATATAATGTGTTTCGCTTCATAATGGAGTTAATGAGATATGTAAACTTTTCTATGATGTTCTAATTTGTTGAATATGGCTGTATTAAAAAGGCAAGAAGATCTCAGTTGGCACTTCTTTTCATTCAGTTCAAACCCATTTAGAGGGTGAACAACAGATCTCCCATGACAAAGGCAACACAAACAAGCCAATGGGAAATTTCTCTTCAGTCTTTTTGTATGTTTTCAATGAATTAAGCTTGAATTGGTTCCATTTAGAAGAAGCGAAACACAAAGTCGTTTATCCAATGACAGAACAAAATGCTAACATTTTCAAGGGTTTTGTACCCACCAGATCAAAAAGGAGCTGTGCTTGTGTGTGCCAGGGGCTCAGCAAGGCATAAGTACACTCTCAGACAATACTTCAAGTTTTTGTTGTGTCATCCAATCCACTGTTGGCTATTTTAAGTAATCCCTTCTTAGATTATCCCCCCAGGCATTCTATATGAAACACCTGTTGTTTACCTCTCCATCATCAGGACACAATCCACCTCGGTGAGACTGTGACAGTGGCAAATCGCGAGAAGGCTGCAAAATATCTTTTGTGATATTTTTTGGACAACCCCCCTAGCTCCATGTCTTTTCTTTAGATGCCTCAGCCAGCAGCTGCTCAGTGGAGGTACTGACATCCTCAAGGGTAATCATGAAGCACATGTGCTTTTTTTGGGGGGTGGGGGGGGGGGGGGATAAAAAGAGCTTCAAGTCAAAGTTGCCAGGAAGCGGGCACAGACAGCGAAGGAAAAGGGGAGGGAGTCAGTAACCCGACACCAACCACCACCTCTGGTATAAGGAGCTTCACCAGCACCACATCTGTCCTATATATAACTTGTGGGCTGCTTTCAGTTTCAGTTTTTCTGGTTTTTCTTAGGATCTGTTACTCTCGTTTCTTCTGTTAGAAGGTAATTTAGCTCCACATACGCATGAAAAGTTAAAGCAACACAGCATTACAATACAAGACACTTCTAGTTACGTCTAATTACGTTCAATCATCAAAGGGATCACATGGGGGAAACCAGCTGTATGTATAAAACGGGACCAAAACGTTAAATGTTCTGTGGATAGTTGTTTGACTTGGAACACTTGAACAAACATGAAAGAAAGCTTGCTTTTTCCAGACATTTGTTTAGCATTAGTGCAAACACCAAAATACACAAATGCCATTGAAAAATGCTATAAATGAAGAACAATGCAATCACAGAATTTTAGAAAGAATCAAAATGAAAAATGCTGAAAATACCAAAAACAACAGCAAGTTTATTTTGTAAAATGGAAGCGCGTCCGACCAATGGGGAGAGTCGACCACCAAGTCAGATGGGACCAGCTTGCTTTTTTTACTTGCTGTTGTTTTTGGTACTTGCAGCATTTTTTATTTCACTGGCCTCTAATTTCAGTGAATCCGTCATTTTTAATTTGCAGGGTTTTTCTTTCGCTTTTTTTTTTTTTTTTTGAGTTTGTGTGTGGGTTACGGAGTTTGCATTGTTCATGTGTCTGCAGCACGTTTGGACGTTTTTGCCGGATTCGGCCATTTTATGATGCAGCTATCCATTTACCCACAACCACTTGTTAGCTGATGGTTGTTTAAATTGTGATTCAAGGTAATTGAATTTCGTTCTGCATAGCTTCACTCACATCCATCTGGGACCTCTCCCATAGAGAGTGATTTCTCCAACCAATTTTATTGTCTAGCCAATCAGGACGCAGGGTTGGAGTTTCATAGATGTGACGTAGTGGAGAAGCGACCGTGAGACTGGCAAAAGCCGTCTCACTGTCTCACGGCTTTTGTTCCCACCAACAAAAGCCGTGAGAAGGCTTTTGTTGGTGGAAACCAAAAAGTTTTGTTTTTTCCTGCGTCGCTCTCATCAGCGTCACTGGTTGGCTTCGGTGTGAGTGGTTGAAATAGCACGTTGATAAAAATGACAGACAAGTGGCTTATCCAATCATATGCAAGGATTTTTGATAAGGCCCAGCCTTCTGAAACGCCATTTCTATGGAGAGGTCCCAGATGGATGAGTGGAGCTAGGCGGAGTGAAATTCATCTGGCTAGGGTCAGGTTAGCTAAGTACCATCCAAACTTCTTTTCTAATGTGCTTCCAGTAGAAGTTCTGATTAAAATGTCAAACATGATAACCTTAAATAAATCTTAAATATGTATGCTTCTCCGATCCCTTTAAGTGGGCTCTCTGTGGATGGGCGTACAAACAAAACTATCTTCTCCTGATATTTTGCTTCCAAATAACCTCAATATTCTCTAAGTGCTTACTTAAAGGAATGAGATATATAGGCTATCTTAGACATTGGTAAATATGAAGAGAAATGGTTTAGAAGCCTTCCGTTTTTCAGCTGCTCTTTCTGTGTTAAAGATGTACGGCACAGCTCCTTTCGGCGTCACATTTACGGAGACATGCAGACGGTCGCTGGTTGCTTGTGGTTCCTCCATCAGCTCTGAATTCGAGTGGGTGGCTGACAAACTGGTTGACTGGCATTCCCCTCGAGACACAAGGAATGACAAAAACTTAGAAAAACAAAGGCAGACCAAAACCCCAATTGACTTGCACAATAAAATTGTAATTAGCTACTGGCAATAATGATAATAAAAATATAGTCTAGACATGGTGTATTGAATAAAACCTAGGGATTTTATGACCGCCTAATGGAGAGTTAGAAAAAAATTCCACAACATTGTCTGCAATGCTAGTGACATCTTATATTATCTTTTTTTTTTTTTTATGAATAATAAAACCGTCTTTGCAGTTCGCTGGTTTGCTGATGGAAGGGGAAAGTATGCTGGTGGGTGTGAGTGAAGTCTGGGTCAGAGTTGCACGCTGGAAACAGCTCAGTGTTTCATTAGGCTGCCTACAGTGTTGCTTTATTGTTTCTGAAGTGGCTGTTAATTTAGCTTAACTATAATGAAGTAGCAGCTCAGATCTCTACAACATGGCATTCTCTTCAGCGGTCTTCCTGTTAGCTTGTGTGCCGTAGAGTCTTGAGACCATGTTTGTTAATGCACCCATTCTGAGCTTAAAAAGTTACTGAATAGATTAGGTTTTTCTATTTGGTTAGTTTTTATTATTCCTCCTGTTTTGTTCTGTCAGTAGGAAGAGCACTCTTATAAAGGCGTGGGGGAGGGTTAATTACTTTTATGATAGTTACTTATCTAACATACAGTACACACATACAAAGTCTAAAGTTTACACACGCTCAGCATTTCTGTCATTTTTGTCATATAACTTCAGTGATTTTTTTTTAAATTTTTTTTGCATGTGTGTGTAGTTTTTCATGTCCACGTAATGGCCAAAATTATAAACAGAGTCTCAAATATAAACATCCAAACATATTTGGTTAAATGTCTCTTGGTAGTTTCAGAGAAACCACATATGTTTTATAGCCATCAAGAGGTTTCTGACATATTGTATCTATGCCAATATGTGTACTGTCAATGTGGCCAAACAGCCCATCCTTTGTCACCTTTCTCCAAAAGCTATTTGACTTTACTATGTGGACAGCTGTAGATTTAAGTTTGAAGGTATCTTGCAGGCCACAAAAAAATGTAAAAAGTGCTCCACTGTGGAGAGTGGCATTAGTGTCCCAAGAGTTTCCAGGATTGAGCCTTGGTGGTTGTTGGATTGTTTTCTGATCATCCTTACTGAGGTTACCAGAGGACAATTGAGCTTCCTGAATGACCTTCCCAAACCGCTTCATGGTTATGGACTATGGTTCAATCATTTAAATGAGAGTTACTACCTGTTCTGATAATAACATGAGTAGCCAGCAAGTAATTTCCCCTTAAACCACGTAGCTTTATGCTTCCTTCAATCAGATCATGTCATGTAGGTCCTGAAAAAGCAAAGCTGCCAAAGGCCATCACACCAAAACCATGTTTAAATGTAGTTCTTTAATTGCCTGTGCAAATTCTCAGTTATCCGGGTCATAGCAACAGCCAGCAGGTTTAAATCGGAGGCAATCGGACTTTCCGCTCACACCAAGCAATAGCTGCAAACGACCCAGGACAGTGGCGGTGGGTCATTGATTTGCATCTGACTTAGAATGTTCCAATGAGGATGGGCCTCCATGCCCTGAAAGAGGAAAGTGCGAGCATAAAATGGGTTAAACTTGCTTTTTGATTTGTCTAAGCCAGGGGTGTCAGACATACGGCCCACGGGCCGGTTCCGGCCTGCCGAACAATTTAGTCTGTCCCGGTGGCTAAATGCATTATCATTATTCAAAAAAATAATAAATAAAAATATTTTTTTTTTTACTTTTGTTTTTAGTGTCCTGTCTGGCAATGTGGCAAGAAGAATTGTTGTCTTAATGCCAAAAAGAGCTCATTAAATTTGACTTTCACAAGTGGAGCAGTACTGCTTTTGCCATAGTGCTTCGCTTGATTTATGAATGTGAATAGTTTTATTATGATTCATGCGGGGAATATCTAAAATGATATGGACACTACAATGGGAAAGTAGGAGAGGAAAGGAAGAACAAGAAAAAAAAGAAAGAGGAGATAAAAGGAAGAGAATGATAAAACAATTATTGAAAAAAACATGTACTTGAAAATCTGCAGTTCCTATATTGTACACGAGGGGCGCTGTGTTTTAATCAGCAGATGGTAGCACTGAGCTTCAGATGTGGAAAACTGATTTTAAATCATTTCTTAATTTTTATCTGTTTGATGTATTTTGTCATGCAGGACAGTGTTTTTAAGTTCCAAAAAATGTGAATAAATGTTTTTCAACATTGTACAATCACTGTGATCAGTTCTTATGCATAATGCACAAGTAAATGTTTAACTGAGTAAAAGTATTGTTGAAATTGCGCATACTGTTCTTATAAACGCTGAGGTTATTCTTAATATATTGTGTAAAAGTGAAATTCATTTAATATAAAAATCAACAACAAGTCCACTTTTATTAGTTCTATTTAATCTTGCAATGAGTTTACTCGTGTGGCCATCTTGAGATCAGATTAAGCTGTATGCGGCCCCTCAACCAAAATGAGTTGGACACCCCTGGTCTAAGCCTATCTTTGTCTCATGATTAAATGTGCTTTAAAATCTGAAATATGTACATGCGATGAAAATGTAAAAACTGTAAATCTGTGAGAATGTAAACACCTTTTCACACTGTTTTATATTGTCAAGTCAGCAATCCCCTAAAACACACTGGTTTTAAATAACTCATTAGACGTCCAGTCTAAGCAGCAATGATGTCCAGTTCCTAGTTTTTCTAAGATGCAGATGTAACATACAAGTAAGCATTTAAGAATGTGTCCTGAAAAGTGAAAACTGAACTACCCTTCAAAAAACATCACAACGTGCAACCTGTAAGTGCACTTATTTTATATAAACCTTCCAAACATTAGTTTTGCAGCACTCATAAAGCCCATCCAGCATTTTAAATGCTGGATTTCCGCTCACACCAAGCAATAGCTTCAAACGACCCAGGACAGTAGCTGAAGGTTTAAAGTGGACTGTAGGAGTAAAACGTCTTTTTGCTCAACATGTTCCCCAAAGAGAGAGAAAAACACTTTTGTAAAAGTGTGTTTGACATAAATCCAGCAGTGAGCAGACAGAAGCAACTTTGCATGACCAAAGGAAAGTGCAGGTGAATTGCAGTTAGCCCTTGTTTGCCTTCCTTGGAAATACAGCCTATCTGCTTTTGCAACAATAGCTGAAACCAGATCCTATGTCGTAACTCACCCCCACTTTGTTTTATGAAGTAGAGACAGCGTGGCGAAGCTGGTTGGTGCCACAGCGGATGCCAGTAAAAAAAAAAAAAAGAAGTCATTCTCTTACTTTGTTTGTTCTGTACCACATGCAACAAATGTGACTCAAAGTTTGAGAACCCATATCTGTTTTTGAACACAAGTAACGTCTCCCGTTTTGGAAAATGCCCAGACGGAAATATCTTCTGATCATTTATAATTGTTGATATCTTGAAAAACAACTCTTTTTTTTTTCACAGGCCTCTGGAGAGGAGCTTTTCCTCATGTGTGCAGCGTGCGGCTTACCCTCAGTGCCGTTTGATCTTTTTCTGGAATCAAATATAATGATTGTGGGTAACTTTGAAATCTGGAAGCACACTTGCTGGGTCTCACTGCAGAGCTCCGTAGCCCTGCTCTCACTGGCACATTTAAGCTTCTTTTTGCTGTTTATTTGAAATACTAGATGATTTTGATCACTCTGACTTATTGAACAACCATGGTTTCATTGGTGTTAGAGTGTCAGGTACTGCACATCTGAATTTAGATAAAGCATTGCTACTATAAAAAACATGAATTAATGTGAAAACTTTAGCATCATTCTCATCTGGATGTTGGAGTGGTAAAAATGTGTATTGCTCCAGTGGTCTACAACACAAAGTTTAGTTTGGTTTAAACTGCAAGACGCCAATAGTTTACATATTTTGTCACTGGTGTGTTTGGAAAACTGAAAAAAAGAATATATGAATTAAAAAAAAACAATTATTCTGTCTTATCCTCGCTGAAAGGATAAATGCTTTGGTTTGGGGCTAGAATGGCAGAAAAAAATATATGTATTAAAAAAATGATGCTGCCTCAAAGCAAATGCTTAAAAAATTGTATAAATGCTGAAAGGTTTATATTTTACACAAGCTACTGCCAAATAGTTGTTCCTCTAGTTTTTGATTTTCGTGGAGTTTATGACATTTTGATGATTAAGACTCTGTACATTCACATAAAGCAATGCCAAATGAGTGGTTAAGAGCGTTTCTCGTGAAGCTCGTTGGCCTTTTCATGTGGTTATGTGCCTATTTGTTGGAGTCAGGGGGACCATGTCTTAGAGTTATTTTAATAACTTTACAAGACGGTTCTTCTATTTTTAAATATCACTTTACCACAAGGGATTACCGCGGCGGTCACCGATCTTTTTCAAGCCCAGATTACTTTACGGATTTAAATGAAGGCCAGGATCTACTATTTCAAATTCTAAAAAATACAAAATTCTCCAAATGGCTACATGCTTCGCAATTTTGACTGTTTTACAGAAAGACAGTCAGTTTCAACAGCTTTATTTCAGATTAGCGCACGCTTACTTTGGCAGGCCATTGAGTGAAGTGAAATATGTCATAACTGTCTCAAAATCTAATGACAAGGCAGAGTACATAGAAAATAACTGCAATGAGTTTTACACTGAATCATATGCCAAATAACAACGATAAAAACATTAATCACCAGTATTTCAAACCCAAACTAATACCAAAAAGCCTCAAAGTTTAACAATCTCAACCATTTAACAATCTTAACACAGTAAATGCATCTATACATGCATTGTTCAGGGACAATATGCACAAAATTATAGTAACAACTCATTGAAGTCAGTAAAAGGGGCAGAAATCTATCTCATTGTAGTTACGTGAAGTTAACTTCTTGAGATATTTTTTTTTTTCCTATGTGAATGTGGATTTTGAAATGACCATGAGGGGTAGGGTCAGGGTTAACCCTAACCTAACCCTGCATTGCAGGTTTGCAGGTTTATTGCAGGAAGATGTTGCACAAGTATTAATTGATTCAGTGGTTGAAAGTAAAACAAATTACCAATTGATTACCAACTTCAAATCATACTAAATTTTTCCTATAGCAAAGCAGTTGGGATTACCACAATTATTTCAATATGTTAAATGACATTTCTGAGGGAGGTTTTTAGCTTTCTTTCAATACAAGAGGTTTGCTACATTTCTTTAGTGTTTGGGAAAGTTGCCATTTAAACTGCATGTTCTAGTCAACAGTTTTCACATAACGTTTTTTTTTTTCTCATGTTAATCTATAATCTAATTTGTGAAGTTCTCCTCCTGCAAGAAAACACTCGTAACATGACGATTGACGTGAAACACTTCAACTTCTCCAAAGATTCAGCTTTGTATCCCTGAGTGGAATTGTAAAACGTAATCAGGACCTGTTATGTTGCTTTGGAGAAATGGGTTCTTTGTCACCGAGTGGCTTTTTACGCACTCATTTGACTTGTATAACGCCAACCTTTTACCAGCTTCTGCCAGAACCTTTTAAATATCCTTTATTTTTCCTCTGGTGCTATCGTGCACTTTTCACATGGACAAAGACAACTCCTTCCTAAACAGTACAGTGGCTGGACTTTCCACTGCCGTTCATCCTGGAACTTTGTGAAGACAGCCATAAAAATCATCTCTCTCGTTATTCTGACATTGCATGAACAGATAGGTTTTGTAATCACAACTTACCTAAAACAAGAAAAGTTAGCCTCATTGAGTGAAAAACAAACATCTTTTTTACACAATGGATGGAAATATCTGGTGTCCACTGTATGTCCTGTACTCAGCATCGACGAAAATGTTAAAAGTCAGGCTTTGTAAGACCAACTGATCAACCCCAATCCATTTATAAACACAGCAGCAACCAATAGGCCTCTTCACACGTACAAAGAGCCGGCGCTGGCAGGCTCTTCACCGGCTCATCAGCTGGTCCAGTGGGACAAACGAAGCCAGTTGAAGACTCAAAGCTGATTGGCTGAAGTCCTTTCTGAAAAGTGAAAACAAAGGGATTAAAAACGGCCGACTTGCACTCTTTCAAACGTCGCCTTTAACAACGTGAAATACGACACAATGTAAAGCAACGCACCAGCCATGGTTTTTTTTTTTTCCCTCACTGCTGTGGCTTCACGGAGCCAGAAAAAAAGCTTCTTCTCTTTCCACTGTTACAGATGTTTTGTGTTTTTAGTGTTTTTCGGCACCGGTTTTCTGAGGTAATCTTAATTTTACTAATCGTACAGCATCTATGCCAAATCATCCCCACCTTTATGTGTATCTGTCACCAAATCTGGGGGAACATTCGACTGTAAATTAACACAGTGTGCGGTTCCAGCCTTTTTCATGAGCCCCTCGACACACTTATTTCAGACTAGCACCTTGCCTCACTGCTCTGCTCTGTGTGTGGGTATAAATTGTAGGTGTCAGTGAATGAAAAAAAAAAAAACTCCTTTTGAAACCAGTAACTTAAAAAGAGTTTAAAAAAAAACAGTGTTTTCCTATTGGTAGGTGGTATTTGCCATCTGTTTTTTTTGCCAGTGTTTAGGTGAACTTTAAAACACTTTAATTTCTGTCTGTACAGAGGTTTTAATTCTAAACTCTTAAAGGAATCGGTTATTATCATGACGCCCAAGGCACCACTTTATCCATGCAAACAATGTCCAAAATAAGAGTTTATAATCTCAGCCAAACAGAGAGTCTGTTATGGCTGACTCAGTTGCTGAGAGAGAAGACGCTGACGGGCGATATTTCTGTTTGTTTAAACTTTTTTACTCACAGTGAAACAGCGTTAATTTTGGTTTGTGGTATGTCGGTGGTCGGGGATTGCAGAGCGGTGTGAAGAGCAGATGGTGTGGGTTAGAAACCTGCTCGAAAACAGCACAGGTTCCTTTTGCTCTCTTGATAGGGAGACTCATCCTTATTCATCGGGAAAAAGGAAACGGCAGAAGATCGCAAAATGAGGGTGGTGGCAATCAGAGTTAACTGATCTGCCAGGAAAGCTGATTTTTTTTTTTTTTGTTTACAATTCTTGTTTTCCTCTCTGCCAGCTTAAAAAGCCAAGGCGATCGTGGAAGTTGGAAAAAAAAAGCGGACATGCTTTTCTCAATCAGCGAACACAAGAGGAAGAAAACGAGAGGCCTATTCCCAGCCATAGCACACACATGGGAGCGTGTTCCCACTAGCGCCTTAAAATAGTCACAGAGGGCTTTTCAATTATACAGGCCACGCGGTAAGAAGGGGCCCAATCATAAAACCAGTGTGTTTACCTCCTCTCTAAATCTTATTCTGCTGTGATTAAGGGGCATAAGATGGCTGGGAAGTTGGGACAGAAAGAAGGGGGGGGTGGGGGGGGTGGCGATACTTAGCAAAAGACAGCAGGAAGCACAATGCGAGTCGTAATGTCAGCCGTCTGTGACCAGAGGCCACAGTCTGTCCTAACAGTATAAGAAGAGAAAGAGGATGTGGAGGAGAGTCTTTATAATAGAAGATAAGTCAGGTTGAGGTGTGTGAGGCTGACGTTCATTAACCTGACAACAGCCAGCTGCATGTATCGCTCCGCCTAGCTCCACTCACATACATCTGGGACACGGCTGATTGAAAGTGATTTCCCCAACCAAATTTTTGGTCTGGCCAATCAGGACGCAGGGCGGGTCTTTCATGGATGTGACGTAGTGGAGAAGTGACCGTGAGATTCCAACAACAATGGCGGCTCGCATCGAGGAAGCAAGCGTTAGCATTGATGCTGCTATTTCTTCCATGTTGTCCAATCTATCTGATATTGTTTCATTAAAAGAACATCAGAGAACGGCTCTGAAGGCTTTTGTTGGTGGAAACAATGTTTTTGCCCTTCTCCCGACCGGATTTGGCAAGTTTTGTTTTCTGGGACGCGGACGCGCCCCGGAGCGGTTAGCGCTAACCATATTGGGAGGCCTATTAGTCCTCAACGCGGTCAGCCCGGGATCGACTCCGACCCGCGGCGCTTTGCCGCCTGTCTTTCCCCCTCTTCCTGTCAGCTCACTGTCAATAAAATGCGTGCCACTACAGTGTTTCCCGCAGGAATTTGCTTATGCGAGGCGGACCGACTCGCGGAGCGGGGGGGGGGGGGGGGGGGGGGGGGGGGGGCTGGGGGGGGGTGGATGACTTTTTCTCCGCGGAGCAGGGGGGGGGGGGTGGACGACACGTTTTCCGCGGACCGGCTCGCGGAGCGGAGGGGGGGTGGACGACACGTTTTCCGCGGCCGCCTCGCCAAGATAGCGCTGCGGGAAACCCTGCACTACAGCCGCAAACACATAAAAAAAAAAAAAATGTTTTTTTTTTTTCCGGCGTCGGTCTCATCAGCGTCACGGGTTAGCTTCGGTGTGACTGGTTGAAATAGCACGTCGATAAAGATGACAGACAAGTGGCTTATCCAATCATATGCAAGGAGCTTTGATAAGGCCCAGCCTTCAGTAAAGGCAATGCCTATGGCGGTGTCCCAGATGTATGTGAGTGGAGCTAGGCGGAGCGATACATGCAGCTGGCTGTTGTCAGGTTAGACGTTCATGGCAATGATAAATAAATCAATGATAAATGGTAAATCTCTCCTCTTTTGCTTTCGGAGCGAGCTCGTCGTGACAAAGAATAAAGGCAGATGAAAATGTCTGCCAGTAAAATACTGCAGCCATAGAGGCAAGTTAGAAAACTGGCAGCTTGAGCCCTCGGATGTTTTGTCGCATTACAATCATACCCTTCAGAGTGTTTTGTTGGGATTTCATGACCAATAAAAAAGTAGTGCGAAGCGGTTGGAAAATGATACATGATACTTGGTTTTGTAATATTTCATTAGCCCCAAACCCTGTTATCCTGCTAACCAACTAATTGTTTCGTTCAGGCGTGCAGAAGCAGAAACACTAAAGGTTGCAGAACACCGTTTTGAACAGTTTGCCACACCTGAGCTGAGGATCTCCGCAGACCCTCCAGAGTCACCACGGACCTGTTGTCTGCTTCTGTGATTAACAGCATCGCCTGTACAGCCATTTCTATAAAAACAAGTGGTCTACATTTTACCAGCTTATTTTTCCCCGCTGCTGCGTTTTCAGATTCGTTTTGTGTATGATATACAGTATTTTGGCGGCTTGATGTTGACATTGTTTGGCTTTTTTATGTTTATTGCATGATACTGTTTGATATTGTTCCACTTGTTGACATTTTGAATTTCTACTATTTATTTTATTTGGGTGGTAAGTTTACATAGGGCCTTTGAACTTTCTGCCTTGTGAGCATTAAATGTTTCCAAATGTCTTTTTCATGCATTTAATTGTGCCAAATAAACTAAGCTAATAAAAGAAGACATAATGCAGTTTTCTTTTTTTGATTTGAGGCCTCTAAACTCACTTATTTTTGCTGAACTGATGTGGACAAAACATCCACTGTGTGTCTGTGATCAGTAGGAGTGAAACAATGCTTCTACGATTTAAACCTCTGACGAAGAAAGGAAGGCTTGCCGTCAGATTTGCACCGCAGGATTCCCTCGCTGTCATCATGGAAAATGTTACGCACTATCTACTTACGCACTCATGAATTGGCAACTTCTCACGTGATGCTTTGACATTTTTTGATAGAAACAATGGCTGCCTCTCAGGGTGTGTGTTGTGATGCCCGTTGCTTTTATTGTCCATTGGTGCTTTAACGAAACCGGCCAGACCGGTTTGGAAACATGTCTCTCTCTTGATATATTGCAACATCACCCCAAAAAAAATTATAACTCAAGTTACATCAGAACATTTTATAACGCATTCACCCTAATTTAAAAAAAACATGTAAATAATGCATTAAATAGAAGAAAAGATCCCAAAACTGTTCAACACAACATATAGACTGCTGCAAACATATGTATCTCTTTATCAATGCAATCATTCTTGTACGAAAAGTCAAGTCAAGCCAAAAAAAAATATTCTGAACTATCTCACATGTACCTGCTGTTAGATGGGACACAATTAAAGGGGGGAGAAAACAGCAGCTTAAGTAACAACAGCACCATCTCCAGGTTCGAAGCAAATAAGTCACTTGGCGGATGGCTTCCTGCAGCAGTTTTGACTTTTGTTGCAATGGAAACGTCATGGAGCGAGAAAGTCATCTCAATGTCCATAAAAGACTAATGTAAATAGGAATGTTAAAGGGAAGATTTGGTGCTGAGCCTATAAATTATAAACACTCACTGTCAGTGAAAGCCTGAGCAACATAACGCCATGCCTTATGAATAACAATCAAATGGGCTGTGGCCCACAAAGAGAAAGTCTTGATATCAGATACCTTGTAATCTTATACAATATTCTAGTTGCCAGTAAAAGTTTTAGATGTTATGAAAATGTTGTTGCTCCTTTCTTCTAATTTAGAAAGCTTTGTTGTTCTTTTATTTTTATTTTTTACCGATCTTTTTTTCTGACCACCTCTAAATAAGATGTCTGCACAGTGAGCCTGGTCAAGCTCAGTTTACGTTTTAAGGAAAGTAGTTGCCTTTTTTTTTTTTTTTTTTAAAGTGTTTTGTTAACTTGATCTTTAAAAGTGGCAAATGGTTTTTCTACCTTTATCAAACCTCTTTAGATATTTGATTCACTCAAACTCTTTTGTCATCATTTTCATTTGTGGAACGACACTTTTCCCTCAGCTTTAGCCACCTGAAAAACTTTTGAAATCCTAACTGTTTGGTCTATACTTTACATGCTGAGATATTCTTTATTACAATGTGTAAAGGTTTCAACTGTCATTAAATTTGCAAACCAAAACAACAGGACATGTTTTTTAATGTCTATTAAGAAAAAAATGTGGAAATGTAATCAAAATGTTTTGCACCATAGTCATGTTGCCACATTTTTACCCGTTAAAAACCTTACTCTTATATATAATACACACCTAAAATTCATAGCAGGTATATGATATAAAACTATTGAGTAAAACTAGCTCTTATTTGAGACCAATAATTTAAATCAGTTAAATCCAGGTGTTTAATCCTGTGGAAAGATCATGACCAAACTCTGGAGGGAAGGCAGCAAGTTGACCGTCACCTTCCCACAATGCACTACTTCAACAGGAAGACAGGTGTAGCTGGACATTGAGCGAGTTTAACTCAGGTTTATTCATATAGAATTTCTTTTATTTTTTTGGTGGTTTGGTTGAATGTGTATAAGATTTATAAGTTGATCAAATGTAAACATTTGAGTGGATATCTATTAAAAAACATTGTTACAAATTACGCTGAATCTTTTAAGTTAGTTTAACAATATAGGAATCATGAAGTGTTTGATTCCAGTTGATAGGAAAAAAAAATAAATTGTAGTTAATAAAAAGCTCTTGTCGGTATCTATTCTTTGCAGCTGCTGTTCAATGGCGGGCGCAGAAGGAACAGGTTTGGCTTTTTATTCAAACACTGCTGCTGTAAACGCATAAATGATGGTAGTAACATTAAATAGTTGTTTTATTTTATCTGCCTCAACGATTTGGCTATAAGTTGTAACAATTATTGTCATTTTGACACTGGTGATGATTGAGCAAAAAAAAAATTTGCAAAAAAAACTGTTGGATAGGAATACCAACAAGAAAATAAACAAATAAATCAGAAACAAAATGCAAAATGCATTAAACACACGGCTGTTTTAAAATAAAAGGCGTCGGCGTTAATTATTCACACTCGTTTAAGTATAAGTCAGATTTTTGTTGATCTTTTATTCAGCAGGTCAACCTCAGCATAAACACCCCTGTCTAATCTTTTTTCGCTGGCTGGATGCTTGGGGGATTATGTTTTTTAACGAGCTGCGCCTTCCAGGGGGCAGATCATCCCTATCAATATTTCACAGCATATATTAACATTATCCAAATTGATTGCGTGCCTTGCCATCCTTAAATGCTGTTTATCAAAAGAAAGGTCACTTGATGTTGTTCGGCTGTCCAACAGGGTATCTTCCTGAGGGCTCCATAGGAAGACACGGTGTAATATTGATCAATGGTTTAGCTCAAGCGTTGCTTCGGCGTCATTAACAATACAGGTGAACTGTTTTTTGCTGGGGTAAGGAGTAACAGAAAACAGAGGAGTGAGCACTTTAAAAAAAAAAAAAAAAGAAGTGGCGTACAACTGTAAACAGAAAGTAGTCTGCCAGCGCCGTTATCTCAACTGCTCTATGCAAATCAATGCTCACATCAGAGAAAAACCATAAGGCAAGTTTGCAGAGTTATGACTCATGCCAACACCGCAGTATGTTTCCCCCGCAGCTGTCCTAATCCGCTGCTCTGTGTGATTTGGGCTGTTGACCTGCAGGACGTCAGCGTTTTAGGCAGTAAAACGAACTGAGACAAGTCCAGAGCTCCGGCGAAAAAGGACAGTCTGCAGCTAAATCTCCAGCCTGCTCTTGGAATGTGTTAGCAGACGCTGCAGACCAGCCTTCTGCTGGATTGTAGAGGAGTTCATTTAAGAAGCTCTTATTGATCACTTTAAGACAGAGGCTGAAGTCATAAAGCAAGTATTCATTATCTTCTGAGCTCCTTATTAAGAAAGGCAGCTCAATTTCAATTACTGAGTCTGAACTAATAATAATAACAATAATAATAATACGTTTTATTAAAAAGGTACCTTTATAGTGTCAAGGTCAGATCGTATTATAAGGAAAACTTGAAAGCAACACTGGTTATGTTTCCATCTAACGTTCGTGTAAATTTTTGAGCAAACTTGTAAACTGTTGCAAAAAAGAAAATGTGAATCAGGCATGTTGACCTCCTTTGGTTTGGAGCGGATTAACCAGGCTACTTAAAGAGTAACTTAAAGCTGACATTACGCATGGCCGTAATGAACAGGAGGTAGAGGTCGCGAACTAGCATGGACCACACATCCGAGAAAAATGGAGAGAGGTTTTCAGGAACGTGTTGCTATCAAGCAAATTGTCACGTCAACTAGTATTGAGGATGTTACGTCCTGTATGAGAGGACTGCTGTAACAGCTGATCAGTCATGTCAGGTAAAGGTTCCCTACATCAGAACTTATTCTGTGAATTTTCAGAAAAGCAAAACAAACACCTGAAGCGTAAAACCATTTTGCGAAACTGAGGAAGTTCATCAAAAGTTGTCTAATGCAATACCTCAAAATGTGTATAAAACACATTGATGGAAACACGGCTATTGTCAAATGAGAACACTAAAAAGAAACACAAGCCGCGTTTCCATCCAACCGTCATGGGAATTTTGATTGAACGTTTAAAATGTCTTAAAAAAAAAAAAAAGATAATGTGAATCAGGCATGTTCGCATCTACTAGTTCGGAGTGAATTCACCAGGCTTTACAAGGCATAATTTTGTCAGAAGTTGACGTTATCCATGGCTGTAATGAACAGGAAGTAGAGGTTGTAAACTTGCATCTAAAAAAAAATCAGCTGATCAGTCATGTGAGGTAAACGTCAGAAGTTATTCTGCAAAATGTTTCTGTTTCCGTCAACATCCCATTTTGCATGTAAACTCTTTTGCAAAATCCAAAAACCACATAAAGCAAAAAACAATTCTAAAAAATTATTTCGGATTTTGCCGTTTCCATCAACCTTTTCTAATGTAATATTTCAAAATGCACATAAAAATAAAACATTGATGGAAAGACGGCTACAGTCACCCTAAAACTACTGAATAAGAGTACAGGGGAATAAATATCCAATAAGTGTTGTGGACGTGAATGTGTGAAGCTAGGAATCATGTAGAGTTCAAATATCTTGGTTTTGAGAGGAGTCTGGAAATTTGACGAAGATAAAGTTGCACAAAGATGTAGAGGGAGGAGCTATTCCAGAATTGGGAAGCATAGAGGCTGAAAGGACTGAATCCCATGGTAAGGCAAAAGGTTTGGATAGGAGGGAGGCTGAGTTGAACCTGCGCAAGTTCAGTGAGATATGGAGGGGCGAGGTTAAAGAGAGCTTTGGATGTTAGAGACAGGATGCTAAATCCACTGCAGAAAATGCACAGGGAGCTAATGATGGGATTATTTTAAAGAAAAAAGTGCAATGTGTTACGTAGAGTGTGGTGGGGGTCGAAGCAGACAACAAACTCTGGGCCAGTAAGAAGTTCATGGATAGGAATTTGGTGGGTAAGCCAAACAAAAGAGCTTTGCAGTAATCAAGACAGGATTTGACAAGAGCGTTAACCACAGTGGCGGTGCTGTACGGGGGTAAGTGATGCCGAAGGCGGTTGATATCATGGTGGTGGAAGTAAGAAGAACAGGCGTAGCTTCGTCCTTTACACAGCTGTAGAGAGGGGAGAATATGAACGCTTTAAAAAAGGGTTTCAAACAACGGAAGTGTTTCAGATCTAAAACTGGTTCTTCAAACCAGATTGTTGTAATTGTTTGCTGTTGCGGCGTGCTTGAACTGAAGAGTGGGTGAGAGAAAACTGCACAGCTTCAGCGATGAGGGGGAAGATAGAAGACTGACAGAGTTTGACCATATCAGCAGGCACCATGACTGAGTTCACAGGTGCTGAACGATGGAGGACGTTTCAGTGAGAATGAGGATTTCACAGCAGGACCAGGTATGGAACAGGGCACACCGACCCAGGTTAAAGAAAATAACTATTTTCAGTATGTTTTAGTGTCTTCAAAGATGTTCTATTCATATTGTCAATTCTGACCAACCGTGATTAAAGTACATTCGATTTTGTGGCCTGTATGAAAACTAAATGACATAAACACAGGAAGTGTTTGATTCCAGATGTTACTGTGTAAATCATTGCCCGTACACCCGTCCCAGTTTCCCCCGACGGCCTGCTTTGGAAGTAAAGGCGGACGAGGCTCCCGTATGAGATACACGACGCATTTAACATTGCCTGAACCAAAAAAAGAAAGCTGCGTGACGATCACGTTGATTCTGAGGGAGGGTTTAAACCCAGCCCTACATGCCTTTCAGAAACATAAACAGGCCATTCGTTTTTTTTTTAGCTCATTCATGAACGTACTACTCCGCAGTTCCTGCGCAAGTCTCCAAGTACTGACTGAAAGCCAAGGGGACGCCCTCGTCTCTTTTCACCGCCTGCGCTTTGCTTCATTCATGCCCTATGGAGCGTACGCCCCACCCAAACAGAGTCTCCATGGTGATGCGCACTGTATATAGACCAACCTTCCAAGGTGTGCGCCTGTTTTCTTTTCTCCTTTCCGAACCAGCCTTTGAACTGTGACAACGGTTAAACGACAAAGTCAGCAGATAAGGGGTTTCCCTCCGCACCGGCCTCCGGTCTCCCCGGCAACATTCCTGAGTCTATAAACATTGAGCCTGCATACCAGAGGATCTCCCAGGAAGTCTAAACGTCCTTCCCGCTGTGGTGTTGTTGTTGTTGCTATAGTAGTGGCTGCCAGCATGGGAGTGCGCGGCGGGTGAAAGCAGGTACGTTCACTTTCACCTGTGATGTTCCACCGCAGCCCAAGATAGAAACAGAACACCGTCACCGCGTAGATAGGAACGCACCTGAGAGACGTAACAACCGTTCGTGACAATGGGGGATTCCCTCGAGGCAAAACATCCCAAACGGTTTGCCTCATTGACCGACGCAACGTCCCCACATGACATTTGCATATTTTTGAAGGTATGCCAATTTTGAAATAATTAGTAACTGAAAAATGTCACAAGATTATTTAGAGTTGCCCGGACACTTCAAAGGGATTTTGAACTCTCTCTCCCAGTCTCTTAAAGAAGCTATTGTACGTGCTTCTCTGTGTACACACGGGTTGTAATGGTCACCGGGGATGCGAGAGGCTTGCAGCCGTTCAGCGCAAACACAAACCAGGGCCATCTGCGAGCCTGGACCCCGTCCAACAGCAACACCGAAACACACACACACACACGCTCGAGCGTATCCCACACATACTTTTCATGATATCATGGCCTGGGTGTCAGTGGCTGTGCACCTCATGTTTGAGGTATAACAGCCTGGAGCGGAGGCAGATGTTGTGTGACAACCCGAAGGGGTTTCGGGCAACAGTTCCTTTTCGACACCCGGAGCCGTAAAGCACACAAACACGTTATGATATCGGTTAAATAACCTTTGCTCGCGGTGTTTGCAGTGGACAGGCATCACACATTTTAGACTTAGACAAGTCCGGTCTCAGATCAGAGCTCTCTCTCTCTCTGTTGTTGAGTAATGTTGAGAAAACAAGCAAAGCGTGTTGTTATGAAACAGAGACTGACGCTGTGCAGCAGCAGGCTGAAGTGAAAATGCCTTTTCCCCCTTTCCAGAGATTTGTGTTGGAAACCGCAGATCCGTGGCACAGAACCACATGGGCCTTTCCCCCTTTGCACAGCTCAGGAAAAATGTGTGGGATTTGCCGTGGGACTGATACGAATGGTTTCGTTTGGTTGCAGCCGTACTCCGGCTGTAACGTCAGCCGGTTGTCCTGTTGATTTTACCGATAAGAATCACGAAAGCAGCACCTTATGGTCATTTGATGAATGCGCTGCTCTGCGCAAACTCAGACTTCGGTATTGCCTCCTCGTCGCTAATGGCAGCGTTTTTTTGAAGAAGAAGACATCCCTAACTAATTTGGCCTCCGAGGCTGTCCTCTTGATCGGGGTTGCTGAGATGTAACAAAAAACAGCTGTGGGGTTCCAGCTGTATATACTGTACAGCTAACTATCCATCAAACTGGTCCCCTTTCCCCCGAAACCCCCGTGCATTTTCCTTTGAACCCATTATCTTGGATTGTGTAAGAAAAAACGTATTTGATAGTCACTCTGTGCGAGAAAATTCATCATTTTTCAAGTCAGTCTGCTGCGTCCTCTTATTGACCATTCAGAGAGAGCAAAAACACGCTGCTTATATCAGTCACTGCACATCCGGATCATGCTGGGTCCCCTTGAGCTTTAGCATGTAGAGACAAACCTAGTTTTTCAAAATGCAAGTTTGAAACAACAAAATATTGTTTTCCCCTTAAATCTCCATGTGGCAAAACGTAATGCAACAGTGTCTAATTCTCAAGAGTTTATCCAGAAGTGTGTTTAAAAACAAGTTATTGTGCGAACTGTGTTGAATTCTGAGGAGGGGAAAAAAAAAACAGAAAAGAAAATTCCTAGTCTGGTGCAGAAAACATGCAAAGCATTTTTCTTTCTTACCACATCTCAACTCTCTACTATTTCCTATGCAACAAGAACTCTTTGACCTTTCCAAAGGTAGGTTGGTGAAACATCCCACAGCTGCAGACATGCCGGAGTCATTCAGTCATTCCTTCCTGCTCAGCAAAAGCGCCAAAACATTTATGAAAGACCTCAAGGACAACTTGTGGACAAAATAGGAGTTTGGCAGCGGGAATGGTCGATGTATAGTCAACGGTCTGTAGGATGGGTTGTGACGTTTCTGAAGCCTGTTAGTCTTGGCAGGAGAGTTCCTGTATCTATCATGTGTGTTGCAAACAGCTTTTTGCCATCTTTAAAAGAGAAAGTCTGGGAAAAAGACTGCATTCTGTCACAGACAACAATGTCCACATTTTGTTTGTACGTCGGATTCCTGAATTTGTGAGTGGAAATCAAACTAAAAACCAATAAAAAGAATGCTTTGACACGTTTTGTCCAAAACAACCAGACACAGGCAGTGAGCGAGCAATGCATGTAGGGTGCGAGTCGTTGTTACCGAAAGCAAAATAAAAAAAACTCTGGGAAGAAGGAGCAACAGAACCAGCTTACAGCAGAAGAACCAACCAAGGAGTAACTGGAAACAAGGACCCTAAATGCAGATGAGGATTGAGCGCTGGAACGAGAAACTGGTGAGTTGGATTAAGAGAATGTGGAACAGCTGTGGAGCAAGCGTGGATGAAAAGCCGGACGGCATGGCTAAATAACCGAGAGCTATGTAAACACCACAAGTACCGCAAGGAAATACCTAAACGGTGCATGACGTAGAGACTAACAATCAAGACGACACGGGAGGAAAAGTGACAACAAATCTCAGCGTGAATGAGATCATGATGTTTGTTTCCTGCATTTTGTTGTTACGCGTATTGGTTCATTGTCTTCCCTCTATCCCAAGAACGGACACTTGCTCTATCCTGTGACATTTATCCAGCTCGTGCCGGGGTATCCTAAGGTGTCCCCAGGTCAGAAAATACACTCAGTCTCTTCTGTCAGTTCAGGGTCTGCCAATGAACAGTGCCCAGGCATCTTTCATACGTCTTCTATTAAGGAACGTTGACGTAAGTGTAAATGGTACTAGATTTCAGCTTCCATGGCTGATCTTCATCCACACTGCTTTGGGAGTAATTTATGGAAAGCTGGGCCTCCTGTTGGCATAAATAGATAACTGTTTTGGACAAAAATCCACCCTCTGTCAAATTGTATAGTTCTTTTGAGCAACCTCGTTGATGAAATCTCTAACATTTTGGCAGCGGCCACGTTTAGATTTATCTATACACTGCAAAAACGGATCTAAAAATAAGCAAAATCTTCTTAAAATTTTTGTTTTTGCCTTTGATTTGAGCAGGTAAATAAGATTATCTTCCAGTGGAATGAGTATTTTGACCCCTAAAATAAGATAATTAGACATCCTGCACTTGAAATAAGATGATGGAGATGAGTTGTTCCTATTTTAAGTGCAAAAGTCTTATTTCATTGGCAGATCATCTTATTTACCTGCTCAAATCAAGCACAGATACACTAGTTTTAAGAGAATATTACTAATTTTTAGTTCAGTTTTCGCAGTGTATCAGGGCCTTTTTATAGAGACACATCACATTATAAAGACATAATGCCTCTCATGTATATATATATATATATATATATATATATATATATATATATATATATATATATATATATATATATATATTTAGAAATATTTCCACTATGGATAGGAATCAGCTTAAAGCATTTTTTGGAGAAAAACACGTTCAACCCATCAGTCAACATGTTTAACAAAGGTTTGGCTGTTGTGCAGATCACAATTTGCGTAATCTTTGTGTTTTAATGAGAGTTAAGGTCTCTTCCAAGCTGCAACGAGGCCTGCCAGAATGCAGACTTGTTGTTCGTAGTGTCAGAGCAGATCCGATTAAAGCTATACAATGTTGTGTTGATTTATCGCGCAATCTGAAAGCAAGCACTCCCTGTTTTTCCAGGTGGGTTTTCGGATGAGTCACTGAGAGTTTCTGGAGATTGTTGAAGATTTCCACTTGAGTTTCAACAGATAAACCAGCATGTGTTGTGTTTGATGAGAACACAGAAACAGAGATAGAAAAAGGAAGTGGCAATTACTCTGCATTGAAACAAAACTCAAAATCCTGATCAGGATTTTTCTAAAGGCTTCACTAAGGATACCTCCATAGAGGACTTCTTATTTTAAATGTTTTGCATCCTGTGTCATCCTGACCGATGGAAATAGATGATGTCTCACTGTCACTTGATGATGAGAAAATCTGGTTTTGACACCATTTTTGGATCTCTGTTGTGTTCTGTCTAATGTTCTTTACACTTAGTCACCAACTACCACTGTCTCAGTTATATTTTTCTAGTTTAGGACTTGCAGTTTAGTGTGGATTGGCATAGACAACATTTATTGTTTGTTAACAAACAACCCTGACATTCGTGTCAGGGATTTTATGCAATAATCACTTGAGCCAGGCCTTGACTACAGCTCTGCAGTTCATTTATTTCTTCTAGGATTTTGGGAATAGATATTAAAAACAGAGTTCCTGCACTAATGTCTTTAATGGTTTTATGATTAGAGTTTATCAACTTCTTGTCATTATATTTTAGTACCTTTAAAGATTGATAATTAGTAACTGACCTGCTTTGACCTGGATGACTGTAACAGGGCAGTAAAAACCAACTAGGACCACACATCTGAATAGGCTTCCCAATGGTGCATGTTACTTGCACATAGTGCCACCTAGTGGCCGTTTTGTGCCTAACCCACAAGGAGATTGATGCACAATGAAATATCAGGTTTATATATAAACTCTAAGAAAAGGTGCAAAGTATTGACATAAATTAAATGCATGCTTTTGCATCTGCAAGAGTGAAAAGTATGAACATTTTTTGATTATGCCTGACAAAATTTTGACAAAAGAAATTAGAAATAACTAAGCAGTTGTTGGTAAGAGCATTTTACTATTAAAACCTGAATGACGGAAACCACTCTAACGATGTGGGGTGAAAGTAGTGAGAAGAAAAAAAAATGACGGCCTACTTTAACGACGTGTTGCGCAAGGCTAAGGTTCACCTGCTCAGTATCACCCAACCTGTGCAATTATCTTAGTCATTGTGATAGTGGAGTAACTCCCAGAAAATAAAAGTGGGTGAAATCGGAGTAAGTGACATCCATCAAGCATACCACCATCAACTGTGACTCATTAATGGCACAGGAAATTTAAAAGTCACGCTATCATTTTAAACTCAAAGGGTCAACAAAGAAATATATACTATATCTGCCCAGGCATGTAGTAACTAGCTGTTTTGGTGGATTTGTGGTAAAATGCTTAAAAATGCTGTAAATAAATGATACGAGGAACAAAGAGGGATGAACTAAAATAAGCTACACTGTTGTTCTAAAGCAAAAAAAAAAATGCAATAATTGTAATGATTTGAGCTGGTGAATCCGATATTCAGCCGGACACAGGGGTTTGTTATTAAAACGCTTATTGCAGAATGTGAATAGTGGCGGATGAGGCAGACAGGCAGTAATGGGCAGAAGACCAGAGGATGCACATAAGAGAAGGCTGAACACAAATAAAACAGAAGAATCCAACGAGCGGGGCACACAGAAACTGGTAGAGACAGGGCAGCAGAATACTTGAAGCAAGAAGAGACGTTCTGGCAGTGAGTGGATGACAGAGGCAGATATATATTGACATGCTGACAGGTGAGCCGAGTTAACTGTCATATGTAGCAACAGGTGGAGCTGATCTAGAGCAAAGAGGTGACTGGAGGGAGACTGAGGTGACTGGATGATGGCTTAGAGGTGAAGGCTGATTAACAAAAGTCCAGAAAAGGCCAAAGAAAAACAAACAAAAACCTAAAATCACGACAAATAATAATAAATTGCAAAAGTAGAAAAAGTGTGGAACTGCAAGCAATGGTGCATTTCATAAACATAACTATTAAAAGTTGCTATAATATATAATCTAAGTTTACACAGTCTAACAGCTGAATCTGTATAATAAAATCACCTGGTCCTAGCATATTTGAGAGCTATAATAATACGAGCATGGAGTTAATCGCCCTTTTACTTGTTGCTGCTGGACCCACAACTAGACTGAAGTTGCTACCAACGCCCAAACGAGTGACTAACTCACCGTCAGTCATCGCTCCTTCACGTTTGGCTAGGTTTTCGATGAGTCAGTTCATTGACACGGTCCTGACAAATGCAAAGAGAGGGAGCCATTCTGGGAACGGATGTGTCATCCAAATATGATATGTTGTTTTATTGGGTGTGTAAATATTAAATTGGACCGCAGCAGGAGAATTTAAATAATAACGGATCAAGTGGTCAGAAACCTTTTTTTTCTCTGCACCCCATTTGTAATCTTAAACAGATTTTTTTTTTTATTTACTTATCTTAGCTACACGGTATCCAAAACAATTACTTTTATTGGGATTTCATGAGATAGACCAATCAGCGCAGCAAAGCAGAGAATAATTTTGATCTTCAAGGAAAAGAAAGCAAGAGTTGAAAAGGTGTGACCTGCGTTTCTCTTAAACCCTCTTTACTCTGATAGCTCTGAATAAAGTCCAGTGCAACAAACTGCCCTAAGGAGTCACCCAGTTAGTGACCTGGGTGTCTATTTTTATCTCAGCATAAATCCAGCTGTTTTGTGAAAGGCCTCAAAGGTTTGTTGGGGAATATCAGTGAGCATTCAGCATCATGAAAGGCCAAGGAACACAACAGACAAATCAAGGAGAAAGTTGGAGCAACATTTAGTCAAAATTAGGTTACAAAGATATCAAGAATTTATTAAGAACTTTTTTTTTTTTCAAATAATTTACCTGAAAGGGGCAACATTATCCTGCAACGTGAAAGTCCACCTAAGCTGACAGGAAGGGTTGAGTAGTCGTCTGGCAATCAGAAGGTTGTGGGTTTGATTCCAGCTTCTCCTTGCCACATGTCGATGTGCCCCTGGGCAAGGCACTTAACCCCAAAATTGCCTACCGAGCTGCATCTCGGTGTATGGGGAGTGTTGGCCTAGCGGTTAGAGCAGCGCGCTTGAAGGATGCAAGTACTCAGAGAAGGATGCAAGTACCCGGTTCGATCCCCAGCGCCTACACTCTGAGTCCCTGAGCAAGACCCTAAACCCCAGAATGCTTCCTGGGCGCCGCACATGGCAGCCCACTGCTCCCCAAGGGTGATGGGTTAAAAGGAGAGAACAAATTTCATTGGAATGTATGTTTCAATGACAATAATGATGATATTACTTACTTATTTAACGTTTGTCACAAGCCATGTAGTTGCTCTAGTCACATGAGGCCAGAACTGAACTTTCTGGCCTACAGGAAGTTCTGTGTGGTGGAAAGCTGACACTGCACATTACGCTGGACACGGCATCCTCACAGTGAAACAAAGTGGAGCCGGCATCATTCTGGCCACATAGGGGGAGATGGAAGGATGGATGGATGGATGGATGGATGGATATAAGTGCAGCACAATCCTGGAGGAAACCCTTTTACAGACTGCAAAAGACTTCAGGTTGACTTTCCAGCAGGACAAGGACACCAAACAAACAGCTAGAGCTAAAATGGAATGGTATAGACCATCATTGTTTCTTTAAATTGCTCGGTCAAAGCCGCGGCCTAAATCCTGTTGAGAATTGCCGTCAAGACTGGTAGATTTAGATTCACACTCACCCTCTAGCCAAGCTAGAGCTAATAAAAAAAAGGAGAACGGGCAAACACTTCAGTCTCAAGTTGTGCAATGCTGGAAGGGACACACCTTAAAAGCCCTAGCTCTAAGAGGTGAAGTATGTTATGGTGAGGTATGAAACAAGTGAGATATGTTGGTATTTTACACAAATTTATGTAAAACGGCACTGCAAATAGATAAAATGTGATGTAAAAATCCTCTCATGCTCAAAGTCACTCATCTGTCTTATCTAAGCAATCAATGGTTAACATAATTATTCCTAGATCCTTCCCTTCTGCAGGTCAGGGGGTTCAAAGCGCTGCAGCAAATATGTTGCAGTAGGTGGCGCTGTGCAGCATGGAATAAATTCACCTCGTTTATGCACGCCTTAACACAGCTTGCAATCTTTTTGTGCGAAAAACTATTATCATACCTTGATATTGAGTTTGAAGCTGTGTGATAGCGACAGCAACAAGATTATCATCAGTATAAACTGCAGGATAAATGTCTCCACTTTTATTAATGAAACCCCTATTTAATATTTAAGATCTCAGTTTTTCTGTAACGTCAGATCTCAGCTGGTCTATGATTAATGAGGCAAGCAAAAAGTTTAACAAAAGCACACACACACACACACGCACGTACACACACACACAGAACATGCACAAAAGAGAGAAAAAATGTATCAGTGCTGTGACTCGTGGTGTCGGTCTCATCAGTGACTCAATAAAGATGGCCATACTGAGAAATAAAACAGAGAGTGGGCCTTTAAGAATCATGGGCTTCCCTTGTTTTAGTAGATTTATTTTCTCCTAAACACTGTAATCTACTGTAGCTATTGAATCAGCTCATTGGATCCATAACCAGCAGCAACTATAAAGGGACAGCGGGGTAGGAAGCCAGAATGTGTGTCAGCTTTGTCTGATCTATGTGAGGAGAGGATGATGAAGAAAATTTGATGGTGACGTAATAGGTAAGGAGTCCAGTAAACTCTTCATCCTTTATTTGTTAAGATTATCAGGAAATTTACCTGCACAAGATTTATAAATCAAGCTGCAGGGTAGAAATCTAGAAGAAGGTGACTCTTTTTGGTAGTGAGATTGGTTTTTGTTTCATATTTAATACAAAATTTCACAAATAAGGTATTTCCTATCTGATTAGGTAGTTGTTGCCACAACAGCTTGCCTATGTAAGAACACACTGCTGGACCAACACACTCTGGGTCTGTGTTCAGACTGAACCAAAAGGTATAGTTTAGGCCAAAGTATTACAGAACAATCGGAATCACGCTGAAGAACACGATAAGATGACATTCCTTTTAAAATAAATGTTTGGGACAATTGATGCGTCTTGTTCGCATAAATTTAGATACAGTAGAGATACAGTAAAGGTCTGGTGGCAGTAAGTGATGTCCAAAAATTTCTGTAAGAACAAGATGTTTAGAAAATTCCTTCACGCCCCTTTAATTTTCTCACACTTATCACATTAGATTAAAAAAAACAAAATATATTAAACAAAAAGATGTAACTTATCTATGATTTCCCAAAATGAGAACCTAAACTTTGGGTTTAGTCATCTTTTGTTTTATAATCATAATTATTATCCCTTTTAAAAGTAATCTAGTTTATAAGTAGAGTCTACCTATGTGTTTTAATCTCAGTTTGAATCCAGATGTTCTAAAAAAAAAAAAAGGAGTTTACAATTAGAGAACAACAGGTAACAAACAGCAGCATGAAGACCAAGGAACAAAACACACAGCTCAGGGATTAAAGCAGAGCAAAGTTTAAAGCAGAGTCAGGTAATAAAACCAAAACATCTCAGAATTAAGTTAGTACGGTTCAGCCCATCGTTCATGAATGGGAACAAAATCTGCACAATTTCAAACCTACCAAGAGATGGCGACCCACCCCAACAGACAGCAGAGCATTTACAGAGAGGAAGCCACTAGGTACATTGTAACATGAGAAGCTGCAGAGATCCAATGCTCTGGTGGGAGCATCCGTTGACAGGACAACTATTATTAATGGACTTAATGATCTGGGCTCTACTGAAGAGGGCAACAAGTGTTTCCAGTGAGCTACAAACAGCTAGAGCTAGAGGACAAAACCATGATGAGGAAGAAGGGCTCTGACAGCAAAATAGTACTTTTTTGCCCACCTGCAAAACGCTACTGTGGTGGAAAACTGAAACTGCATGTCACCCCGAGCACACCTTACCCAAGATGCAACATGGTGGTGGCAACATCTTGCTGTAGGGATGCTTTTCTTCAGCGGGGACATGGAAGCTGGTAAGAGTTGATAGAAATGAACACAGGGCACTCCCAGAGAGGACGCCCCACAGAGGCTGTGAGAGACTTCCTGTTGTAATTGTTGTGAAAAGTGGGTCAAAAAAGAAGATGGCAGAAAATTGAGGAAGACCTCAATTCCTTGGCCTTTTAATAATGTCCCATAGAACCCAATAAAAATGCTTTTGACGTGTCTGGCTGCAAAGTGGCACAGTTCAAGGAAAAGGTTCAAGGAGTGTGAATAGTCTTACGAAGCGCTGTTAAGAGTAAGTCATATGTACACAAATTACCATTCATTGAACACTATGTGTTTGAAGAGATGTTCGCTATATAGAAGAGAGCCAGAAAAGCTGTGGAGATATGTCTGGATGGAACTTGCTTTCAGTTTATTTACTAAAAATATCCTTTATTAGTACCCAAATTATTATAAGACAACGTGCAAACAATGGAGGGGGATGCACTTCAAATCCAATGACGTGAAACTTACTCAATTTTACTGAAGCAAATTACATTTCCTACCAATAAAATCCAATTTAGCCACAAATGGCAAAACATAACATCATACAGTTCAATTTAGTCCAGTTCATTTCAATGTGACGCTATAGCTAAGACTTTAGATCTGACAGCATACCGCCGATAAAACATATTTGAGCGCAGTTCCAGCTCAACTACACTTTAGCTTACAGGCTTTGGTTAATATAACAAGAATACCTAAATTAATAATTCATTCCATTCAAAACCCAAAATGAATCTTCCTGCATTAATTCAGAAATCATGATCTACTCATTTACCAGAGATTGCAGAATTGGCGTGATCAGTAAGTGTTGACTGAATTCAGGGGTGTTAGAAAGTAATCTGCTGCATTTGATTATTTACTAAAACCCTGTCTGCTGCAGCTACACAGTGAATCCAGAGCTCAGCCAGAACCTAATGAGCCTGCTTGTCCCCCGCAGCTCCTGATAAATGACACGGGATCATGATGGGTCTGCTCTTTACCATGTGACTGACAGTGCACTGAAGCTAAGTATAGATGTGTCTTACCATAACAACCATGGTAACATGAAATAACTAATATTTATAGGAGTAAATTTCACTTTTACATAAAAAAAATGTTACATTTCTTTGTGTTTAGTTGTTTGTGTTTTCCACTGATATACATGCTGGGTCGCACCAGTTTGCTCCTGGAAACTGGGGGGAAAAAACAGCTTTTTGGCTGCATGTGGGAGTTGCTCTGTTGTTTTTATTCTGAAATTCTTTTTAAGGAACTTCAATTCCTCCTTTTTGTGGATCAAGGCTGTTTTTTTGGATGCTTTTCTCCACTGGTGTTGGATGTTGTGCAGCTTGAAGGATTTTTTTTATATTTTGAGACATTTGTTACCAAACTAGTTGGTTTTGTACATCCGGGAGCACCTGATTAACATCTCAAAAGCTGAATTAATACATGGACTATGTCCCCCAAATCAAAGATGAACTGAAAAGGAGGCGCCGAGGATGCAGAGCAGGGGCATAAGGAAGAGAGATAAGGGGGAATTTAAGCCAACTCTTCCATCGATCATTATGGCCAATGTGAGATCTCTGGGAAACAAGTTGGATGAACTCTAAGCCTTAACAAGGACCCAGCCAGAACATCTGAAATGCAGTAATATGTGTTTCACTGAAACACGGCTGCAGCCTCTCCATGGCTTTCTGACCATACAGGCAGACAGAGATTCAAAGAAGTGCTGCAAGACCAAAGGGGCTGGACAGGAGGTGCTGGAGATCCAGAACACGTTACTGTGACATTACGTCTCTGCATCCCGGATATTGAAGTGTTGACAGCAAGTTTTCGTCCATATTATTTACCCGGATAGTTCACCTGTTTTATTTTGGCAACAGCCTACAATCCCCCCAACTGATGTTGCGGACACTACATGTGATGGTATCTGCTCAGTTGTGGATTAGCTGCCGACACAAGATCCCAATGTGTTTGAGGCAATATCTGGTGACTTTATCCATGCCTCACTCCCTAGTTCTGACTTTTTTTTTTTTTTTTTTTTTTGGGGGGGTTTGCGGCTTTGGTGGCTCTCTTTTTATGAAAGTAGGCTGACAGGAAGGGGGTGGCAGAGGGGGAGAGACATGTGGCAAAGGACCACAGGTCGGATTTGAACCCGGGTCGACCGCATTGAGGACTGAGGCCTCCGTATACGGGTCGCGTTACCCGCTGCTCCACGAGCGTGCCCCAGTTCTGACTTTTCAACGGTTTGTCACCTGTTCTACAGGAGAAAACAAAACTCTGGACCAGTGTTGTATAAAGTACTGAAATCTCGGAGTCAAGTAAAAGTATAGGTACCTTTCCAAAATATGACTTTGGTAAAAGTCCAAGTCACTGACTGAAATGTCACTTGAGTTAAAGTCTTAAAGTGTCTGAAATGTCTTGTACTTAAGTATGAAAATTACTGTAAAAAAAGATGTACTCAAGTAATGTAATAAAAAGTATAAGTAAGAAGTAAAACAAAGCAAATGCAGTTTGAATGACATTTTTTAGATTTTGGTAAACTTTGAAAGTCAAATTCACTTGAAATAATATAAACAACCAAGTGCGGGAGAAATTTAGACCAAGTTTAGACAGAAAATACAACCTTTTTGTAAGCTTTCAGTTTTTCTTCTTCAAGTAAAGTCAGTGCTATGCACTTTAAAAATGTACACAACCAAGTGCAGGCAAAATTTAGACCAGGGGGTGTATACTAAGAACATGGTTAAGTGATAAACCAGGTTTAGTTAAACTACAGGAAGTGGTAAACCTGCTAATAGATACACCTGCAGGTTATCATTTAGTTAAGAAAATTAGGACTCTCTGCTATTAGATGCTTTACCTATAACACAAGGTTAATTTAACCTGCCCTAGCACTGAACCAGCATCTTATCCTGTTGGTGGTGATGAACAAGCCCAGGCAAGTCCCGACTTTGTCACAGTAAATCAGTAGATGGGGTCAAAACACTTGCGTGCATGAGTCTTTCTCTCTCTTTTTGTAACGAGTAACTAAACCAAACATTGTAAATGTATTGGAGTAAAAGTATGCAATTAAGTTCACAAACATAGTGAAGTAAAAGTAAAAGTTATGAAAAAATTTTATTCTCAAGAAAATTATAAAGTACTCCAAAATATACTTAAGTACAGTAGTGAAGTATTTTTACTTTGTTACTATACAACACTGCTCTGGACTTGTTTTATGTTAATGTCAAGGACTCATACATCTCCAAAGCCAGACCTCCTCCTGGCAAATCAGATAAAAATGTGTTTTTTTTTCTCTCCTCAGATAAGCCTTTTTTTTCAAAAGCAACCTGTAGTAAGGAGAACTGTGAAGCTGTGTGGTCACAGGAAGCTAAAGAAGCTCTTAAGGGATGTTCTGAGGCAACGGACTGGGATGCTCTGTGCCAGCCGCATGGAGAGGACATCAATGTCATAACTGAGTGTGTGACTGACTATATTCATTTCTGTGTGGATGACACCTTCACCACCAGAACAGTGAGATGCTTCCCCAACAACAAACCCTGACCACTGACCTGAAGCAACTGCTCAACGAGAAAAAAGAGCCTTCAGGAAAGGAGGAGAGGGAATTACTAAGGAGTATACAGAAGCAACTCATAGTGAAGATATAAGACAGCAAGGAGGTGTACAGGAAGAAGCTGGAGAGCAAGCTCCATCAGGACCATGTCAGAGATGTGTGGTCAGGCATGAAGAAGATCACTGGCTTCAAGCAAAAGGAGGGTCAGATAGAAGTCTAGAAGTCAGGCGAAGAAGCTGCTGGAGAGACTGAACTAGACTACGGCTGCAGGTCCAGATGGTGTCTGCCTCCTCAACCATAGTCTGACCAAGTAGAAGGTTCCAGTGTTGTGGAAAACCTCCTGCATTGTTCCACTACCATCGGTCCTTGATGACTATAGACCTGTTGCCCTGACATCCCACAGTATGAAAGTCCTAGAGAGACTCCTGTTCGCCCATCCGAGTAAGCAAACTCTGCGCTGTGAGGATCGTGACCTTTGATTTCCCAACTGCATTTAATACAATTCAGCCTGATTTGCTTTGTCCAGAAGATTCAGGTGGAGGCCTCAACAGTAGCCTGGATCAGGGACAACCTAAAAGCAGACCACAGTTTGTCAGATTGAAGGGTTGTGCATCTACCCGGGTAGTCAGCAGCACCGGAGACCCACAGGGACGGTGCTCTCACCATTGCTTTTCACTCTTTACACCTCACACTTCAAATACAAGACAGACTCCTGTCATCTGCAGAAATACTAAAATGACTCTGCAATCGTTGGGTGCATCAGAGACGGACAGGAAGCTGAGTACAGGAAGCTGGTGGACCTCTTTGTGGCACTGTGTGGTAACGATTATCTAATCCCGAATGTGAATAAAAACAAGGGGGATTATTTAATTAAACTGAATTAAACATACTGTGTATGATGTGCCAAATGTAGAACATACATACACAATAGAAAAAACTGTTTCACCAATCACAAAATGTTGGATTAGTCAGAATACACTGACTCTCTTATCTTCTCATAGGTTATTTTGATTTCACTAGTTGTAGAGTTTGGGTAGGTAAATGAGCGGCTATGAGCTGCACTCACAGCTGATTATTTCCCACTAAATACATAAACGCCATGACTCGTTTTTAAAACTATCAAACTTTCAATGTCACAAGGTATCATAAACAGTGTAAAAAGTAATCTTGTTGGATAATCTGGCCCTGCTTACTATTTAAGGTGCATGAAGGCAAAAGAAGGTGACCAGGCTTGTTGTGTTATTGTGATCTGCTTTTCTTCATGGTTTCTCTGTCCATGCTGGACTTTTCTCTGAGTCTACATTAGATAGTTAACAGAAGTTACCTAATTCTGTGACTTTCAGTCTGGCCTTAGAAAAAAAAACAGCACAACAACAGCAGTACTTACATTTTTAATGATTTTATTTATTGTATTGATTAAAAAACTGACCTCTCTAAGGCTTTTGACCTAGTGGACCCCTCTGTAATGCTTCTACTCCACAACCATGTGCCCTTCTTCTTCTTCTTCTTCTTCTTCTTTTCCTTTTATTGGCGGATTGCAAATAACTTATAGGTGCATACCGCCACCTACTGTACATGAGTGTGTAGCTCTATGGTTCCACCTACTATATTCTATTTTTTAAACAACCATGTGCTCTCCTGCTCTGTTGTGTTTTGGTCCAGCTGGCTGTGTCTCTGCTATGATCCACAAATTAGTGGGAGTAGCTCCACCTGCTCTGACTCTTCTTCTTCTTGTGTTTTAACGGCGGTTGGCAACCAGCCAGGAGCATTACCGCCTACTATTGCTCAAGAGTGAAAACAGAGAGCAACTATATTCTATTTATTAATCCTCTTTGCATGAGGTATATAAGTACTTCATCACTATGAATGACATTATGAATATTTAACTGATGAATTCATTCTTTTCTTAATTGTTCCTCCAGATGTGACCTGTCTTCATTATATTTACTACAGTAAAACAAAACATGTAAAATTGTTTCTTTCATATGGCATTCATCACCTAAACCTGTTTCATGCTGCTCTGACTCTAACTACCTGCATGGTTTCACTTGTCACTTTGTCTACACAATCCTGCCTCACACAGCCAGCTGCTGCCAGATTCTAGAAAGCCATCGTGTGAGGATACCGTCCAGCGTTCCTTGTCTGTTGATGACCTTGCCTCGAGATTTTTTTTTTTTTTCTTGTTTGCCTTGCCCTTTTTTGATTCTCTAGTTGGCCTCTCATTTCTGGACTACAACCTCTCGCTCAGCCTTCACAAAGCCTCCTGCCTCTCCCTCTGGAAACCTTTGCCTGATTTTGCTTATGGTTCTGACCCACACCAGTATTATGGACATTCCTTTTGCCTCGGCCCTCGAACTGTCTTGTGCAACACGGACCTGCTGCCCTGCCTGCATAACCCAAGTGGAGACCCAGGATCTACGGATCAGATCCAGAGCAACCTCCCGTACTCTGAAAAGTTTAGTGGCTCCTAATTAGTGCACCCTCAGTCACATTGAGTTGTTCCCGGCCACTAACCTTTCTCTCTTCCCCACAGTGGTTCCTGGGTGTGCTCCTGGCAGTTTCCTCTCTGTGACTGAGTTTATTCTCTTTAATAAATTATTTAAATCCACTCCTGTTGTCTGGTTGAATTATCAGGTCCTCTGTCTGATGCATTACACACTCACTGTAATTGTGTAGCCTAGCCACAGCAGGTCTGTCTCCTGAAACTGTTGGTTTGAAAACGATCTAGCAGACAGTACACGGTTTGTACAGGCAGAAGGTTTTGATTCTGGCTACCTCTGTGTCACAAAAGGAGTGCCTCAGGGTTCAGTATTAGGGCCACTTCTTTTTATCCTTTTTTATGAATAACATCCACCAAAATGTGCCCAAACCAAAACTTAATTTATATGCATATGATACTGTGATGTACTGTACAGCCCCACCACAATCCAGGCACTTACCCAGTTACTCAGATAAAACCAAAAGTCGTGCTTCTCTCGGCTACCAAAGACGTAATCGCAGAACCACTCCCACAATTGTCACTTTGTTCTCACATTGAGTTTGTGTTACTCTCCAGATATCTTGTTTTTTTTGACTGATGGGTCTCTTTCTTTTACTCTGCATATTCAGTAGCTAGTAAAAAAGCTGAAGCTGAAGTTAGGTCTTTCATTTGAATATAAAAAAGGGCTAGTTGCTGCTACTTTCATGTCAGTTTTAGATTATAGATATGTCCTCTACATCCATTGCTCGTCTCAGAGTCTTCGTACTCTGGTACTGTGTATTACGGAGCGTTGAGGTTAATCACAAAACTCAAGATCACTAACTTATCATTGTTTGTTGTATAAACATGTTGGTTGGTTCTCATTGTCCTTAAGAAGGCGGAGACAATGGCATGTAACTATTTACAAAGCTGTCATTGGTCTTCTTCCCTCACACCTCTCAACTCTTCTCCAATTGAAGAGTTTGGGTTTGTACAGTCTTCGCTCTCAGGAGTTTTTATTATTTTTAGGCTGTCTTGGCCAGGACACTCTTGGAATAGAGATGTGATCACAATGAGGTTTTCCTGGTGAAGTAAAGGTTAAATAGAAATTCAATAAACAAATAAATAATTGTGATATAATTTTGTGAATAACCCTACCAAAAGAAATTCAGGAAAGCATGCTTCATCGAGTCACCAAATTAGATAGCTAGAAAAATAGATTATAATGTATTTTTCAGACTCGAATGTTTAGATTTCAGTGTAAGAGACAGTTCGAAAATACTCAACAAGATATCCCACAAGCTGGAGGCAGGTAAGTGAAGGTTTCTTAACATGTAATCCTTCTCACAAGAGATAGATATGAATACAATAATTTCAAGAGCTCAACAGGTTCTAAACTAGCAGAACCAGAGCATAATTTGACTTGTATTGACATGCATCCTAATTAACAGCTTTGATTATAAACAGTGCATGTTCGGACAGGCTCAGGAACAAAGTTTATGGAATACAAGAATTTTTTCAGCTCAGTCTAATGTCATGTTGAGGGGTTTTCCAACAGTCTTGTTCAGAAGAGTTAAATGTGTGCACATCTGTACACCTGCGACCATGAAAACACCTGCTACTAAATAAGTTATATTTTTAGGCAATCAGATGTCACACATCATTTCTATGACAACACTTGCACAAAGATGATAGAAGGACACATATGTTGGTAAATATAAGTTCCCTAATGTCTTAGATCACTTCAGTCTGAGATAGGTGGCTGACATTCTGGTCACTGCCAATGCTTCACTGAGTAAACGCTGTGAGCTTTCACTGGCCACTATATACACATTTCTTGTGGGTCTGGCAGAGAATACAGGACTACCAAAGTCATCTGATATAAGAACACAACGAACTTTAGCTGTCAAACACCAAGATTTTTATTCCAGTAAAGAAGAAACCATGGGTTTTAATAGGTGAACGCGTTTTATTCTTTTTTAAATCTGACAAATAAAAATGTAAGTACATAATTGTGCAAAAGTCTTTGGCTGGTTTAAATTATGCTGCATCAGAGAAGAGAGACTTGATTGGGATCTTTAAAGATCCTATCTAGTTGCCTAACCCGGACACAGAGTTAAAAATCTTTAAAGGTTTATTGAAGGGGATGAATCATGGTAGGCGAGCAGAACCTGACTTAACAGATGAATAATGGCGGCATGAGCAGTAGAACACAGGATGCAGGTAGTGACAGACCAAAACAGGCGATGTGGACCAGAACGGGCAGAGCGAGCGGCTGGAACTCATGGAGAAACAGGCAGAACTGCAGCATGCAGACACAGGCAACTCTTATCAGAAGAGTCCAGCTGGCTGAGCACACAGGAACTAGTAGAGGTAGGGAACGTCACGCTAGACGATAAGATGAGATCAGATCAGATAAGACATTCTGGCAGTGAGTGGATGACTGAGACAGGTGAACAGGTGAGCAGAGTTGACGGTTCTCACAGGCATCAGGTGGAGCTGATGTGGCCTAATTTACTGGTGGCTGAGAGGTGACAGACTGGTGAATGATTCAAGTCCAGAAAAGTCCAAAATAACCGAACAAAAACCTAAATCATGACACTAGTGATGTAACAAATGACAATAAAATCACAACTGGCTTATAAAATAATGGCTTTTAGTGGCAGAATTTCACAAACTACAAATGTTTTTAAAAAGGACATTTAAGAAAATAAATTCAAATTCTGCTTTGTTGGAATTTGGAATGAGGAAATTACAGAAGAACAGGAAGTGAGTTAATCCACTGAAATCAGTAAAAAAAACTTTAGCTGCCAAGCAACTTTTGACCAATTTTAACATAGATTCCATATTTGAGTTGCAAGAAGTTTAAACTTTCTCAGAATAACTAGCATTAATTTGTTTACAACACTGTACCTCACTAAGAGTTATTGCCCTATACAGTAGGTGATGAACTATACATCCAAAGTGAAATTGGTTGATTTTACAAAAATGCACACCAGCTTTAACTTGGTCTGGGTCAATACATTTCCAGTGCTTTTGAAGGTCCCCAAAGCTGCCTTCACTTGAATTAACTACTTTTCTACTGATTTAGAGTCAAGAAATGCATGTGACTTGAAATTGGACAATTTAATTTTCTCTCTTATGTAAAGTGAAGATGATTAAAATCAGCTCCTCCAAGTCCGAGGCCATGGTTCTTAAACAGAAAAAGGTGGCTTGCCCTCTCCAGGATGCCGGGGATATCGTGGGGTCTTGCTAACAAGTGAGGTGAGGATAAAACAGAAGATTGACAGATGGATTGGTGCGGCCACTGTAGTAATGCATTCACTGCACCGATTTGTTGTGGTCAAGAGGGAGCTGACCAGAAAGGTGGAGCTCTCAATTCACCAATTGGTCTATGTTCCGACCCTCACCTACGGTCATACCCGAAAGACGGAAATCCTGGATAAAAGCAGCTGAAATGAGCTTCCTCTGCAGAGTGGCCAGGCACTCCCTTGGCGATGGCTTAAGGAGCTCGACCATCCAGCCACTTCAGGCAGCTGAGGCGGCTCAGGTATTTTTTTTCCGAATGCCCCCAGTGTCTCCCTCAGTAGGTGTTCCAGGCGTGTCCCAGGAGGCCCAAGGGGTGCCCCACTGTCCATGTCTCTCGAGTGACCTGGGAACGTCTTGGACTTCTGTGTTGTTTCATTTTATTTTTATCAAAGAACTCTGCTGTTATTGCGTGCATGACACTGCCCCCCTGGGAACAATAATCGGCCATCAGGGGCACCAACGACTGGTTGGTAGTCTGATGGTCCTCTTTTGCATGTGAACAACCAGTCTCCGCTGTCACGGTTACACCCGTTTATCTACTATACAACTGTACCACCTGTTAAGGCTGAATTTCGCCTGAAACGCTTCAGACTGAAGACGTCTCTTGGAGAAGAGATGAAACATTTCAAGAAATAAGAACACATCCACACTTCCTTCTTTCTTTTTTCTTTTTTTGCACTAAGAGAAATTAATTTGTCAAATGATTTCCAGCGTCAACATGGAGCCCTTTTTGTTGCGTTTCAGCAAAAAACATACAGGCTTACGGCTTGCTGACTCTTACGACTTTTCCGAAACTCCTCGTAAAGCGTGTCGATTTAAAAATAACATTTGTTCGACTTGGCAGCCTGTCCGTGTCCTTACGCATTATTAGACAAATTTGTTAAAGAACTGATGAAAGATGATCTCAGAACTGGCCTTTCCAGCAGTCATCGCCGTGCAGCTGTGGTTAACACCTAGTCATATGTGGGAAGAGAGAATAGCTGAGCCCTGTTGTTTTGAGCAATTATACTGCCACCGGCCTAATTGGTAGTTGGGCCACAGATGACATTAAAGAGGCTTGTTGCTTCTGCTCCTACTCACTGTGGACAACCCACGTATAGAAACGGCTACGTAATCCGTGCGTGAGGAAGCGCGTTATGTGTGCGCTGCGCGTGAGAGAGACAGAGAGAGGGAGAGAGAGAGAGATCAATCGCTCTTTCTCCATCTCTGTGGCGTGGGAGGCGTCTGTCAAACGGACCCGTGGAGAGTCCTCTCTGTCCGTCCGAGTGGAGGACACTACGCGCCGTCGTCTGTTCAGAGCAGCTGAAGTTTTGGAGACCGTAAAGCCAGTTTTACTCTTTAAGAGGGGTGGGGGAATACTCCGCTGCCATCCGAGAGGACCCGTCACGTCGTGTGCCGAAAGGAAGTTGAAGCAAACAGGTGCGTAAAAACACTTCTCTCCGAAAACCAAAAAATAAATAAATAGGAGAAATAGGAGCGTCTGTGCGCGCATCGGCTCCATTTTCTCCCTTCCCTCTCCTTTGCATTGATAGTAAACCCATTCATCGGTGCCAATCCACGGGCTCTGATTCCTACAGGTGGGATCCGCTCGTATTGGGCAGCACAAATAGTCCAGTCAGGGAGGAGGAGGGGGACAAAGACGCGGGGCGGTGGCATCATTTCTGTGTTTTAACAGCGACTGTATCAGTTCATCCATCTGTCGTTTTGGACCTGCTTTGCAGCTGGGTGCGTGTTGTCAGGGAGCCGAACCGAGCCGCCATGGACGCGCTGATGAAGGGTTTCTCCAAAGCCAAGGATGGGGTCGTGGCAGCGGCGGAGAAAACCAAGCAGGGAGTGACTGGTGCGGCGGAGATGACGAAGGACGGGGTTATGTATGTCGGTGGGTTCCGGGAAAATCATCTCATCTATGAGCAGGGACTTATTGTAGTGGCCACATTCAAAAAGATCTACAGCATATAGTTATTATCACTGTAATGTTATTATGATGATTTAAACTATTAATATATGTGCGAGTAAATTGAGACTCTTGTTTTTTTCTTTCAGGTAATAAAACAAAGGATGGCGTCTCCTCAGGTAACAACTTTCAATTCATGACATTTACAAATGAATCGTTCATGACAGCCATGACAATTATAACGACTAATATTCCTATATACGCTCTGCTATTTATAACTTTACGCCTGGCACGATTCTGTTCCAGGTATCTTGGCCCGTGGGCTAAAGCCACACTACATCCAACAAGTTTTTTTTGTTTTGTTTTTTTTTTTGGGGGGGGGGGGGGGGTGTTTTACATATGCAAAATATCATAGATTTTATATTATGATGACTCACACATCAGCAGCCTTGTCTGCGTGATCAGGTGACACAATCTTTTGTGCTTGTCCTTTTTTTTTTTTTTAACACAGCATCATTTCTTGAAATGTGATCGTCGTTACAAAAATGTACCCGTAACATTAAAGGATTTTGCCAGGCCCCTTCATAGTGATGTAACCCAGTCACTGAAATGCAACAAAAACTAGAAGCAGGTGTGGAGCATGAGTTTAAAGCTTGTTCCTATTTAGTCTGACAGGACAGGTCTATGACTTCCTGGTTTTAAAACAGTTGTCTTGGCGCTTCATGGCCACAGACTACCGCTACGGTAAACCGTTGCTAAAGTCTGACGATGACCAGTGTTAAGGTTTGCCAAAGTTTTAAAAACAAGACGGTAAGAAAAAAACTCCATAACTTGCCATCTAGTTTAACGTCTTTTTTATTGATGCCATAAAATATTTTGGGGTGACCGGAGATTTGTCTTGACTTTATGAATCGCAGAGTGATGCAACGTTGCCCTTCCTGAAACCTGTTGCTGGGCACGGACGGTCAGCTGACTAAAGGAGAAGGCCGTTGTGGTTCTCCTGGGCCAACGAGAAATGGGTGTATGAAAACATTTCTGCAACTATTCCAAAAACAATATCTATAATAACTAAATGTTATAGAGCACATTATTCTAACAATAATCGGAAGCAGACGTTAGCGAGGATGTTTTGTAGTCCAGGACCCCAAGCTTTAGCTGCCACACAGTTTTTACAGCAAATAGTGTTTTGCAAACAGTATGTAACACTCGCAAGCCTATACCAATGGCCATTTTCGTGCAATACTTATCATTTTGCAACTGTTGGAAAATAGTTGGTGAAAAACAGGTACTCTAACTGCACCAACATATAGCCCTTCCCTACATATATATCTGACTATCAAAAGAAATTCTACTGATGAATAAAATTAATTGTAGAGGCGACTGTTTTCGGGTCCTTTCCTTAACGTTATTAGACTGCAGGATTTGTTTTAAATGTTTTAGAGTGAGCTATCATTCTTATAAATGCGACTTTTCTCTTATTCTATGAACACAGTCGTGCCCACTTGATCTATAACTTACAATTTCATTAAAATATATATTTTTTTGCTCTTCAGTTTTCGACACAAACAAATAATATAGTGTATAATTCCAAACCTACCTTGCCTCCAGGGGTCAAGAAGGACCCGAGGCTCTATAAACAAAGTTAATTTCGGAGGAGCAAGAAAGAAAATGTGTGACCCATGACCCATGCAAAAAAAAAAATTAAAAAAAAATGTATGGGTGGAGCTCCAAAAAGTGGATCTAACCAAGGGGCCCACGTTGTGCTGAAACCAGCTCTGACTACAGTAATCGATGTGTGATTATATTATAGCAGCAATTTAATATTTTTGATTCTGCAATACAATGAAATGTTTTTACATGAGATTATCCGACTCAAGCCTGCTTTTCGCGACAGAGGACTGGTCCCTTTAACTCAGTAGATCTCTTACATGAGCAATAAGTAAAATGGTGTTATCTTGCTGAAGCCTCAGGTGATAAACCTGACAGGTATATTGTAACTGTGGGTGAATAAGTGTCCCGTTCCACCGCCTAACTCGCCACTACAGCTGAACCACTCTCTGCAGGCCCTTTCTTTGCCGTTTCTCATATAAAATAAACAGAGAACCAGAGGCGGGCCTGCTTTGCTGATTGTTTCGTAGGAACCCTGGCGGATGGTTTGTATTTTTGGTTCTCGATCAAAGCGAGCGAGTCCCTGTGAGCTAAACACACCACGGCATAACGTCTTGTCAGCAGTCTGCTTTAGATGATCTGATAATCTGCTTTGCAGAGGTCCGCACAAGCAACGATTACGCCCTGTGAGCCTTCGGGTCTTGATTATCGATGCTGTATAACGCGGGTTGATCAGTGTAAGCCTCGTGAGCTCACCTGTTGCCTTTATTTCGATTGCAACCGTCCATCAAAGGTGATTAGTGCATCGGGGGGGGGGACACATTTGCTTGTCTCTTTGAACAGGAACGACCCGAGGCTCTTCCTCAAATTAGGTTAGCTTATTAAGTTACACACACACTTCTTTTTAAATCGTTTGCAACACAGCAAAAATCCTCCTGAATCACTCGATTTCAAGCATCATTTTAAGAATGGAAGTTAAAGGTAATAGACGTAGCGCCGCTTCACCAATTACACCAATAGCGTTGGACTGAATTGTGGGATTTGTTTCATGTTTCTGTTTTTTAATCCTCTTTGGCGTTAAGACTGTAATAATACAGCCTCCCCTCTGTTCTTCCTTCCATCTCTCCTTCCTTTTGTCCCTGCAGTCGCTGAAAAAACGGTGTCTGGAGTGTCTCATATGGGCGGAGCTGTGGTTACCGGGGTTACGGCTGTGGCCCAGAAAACTGTGGAGGGAGCGGGTACCATCGCTGCCGCCACTGGATTGGTCAAGAAGGATCCAGCCAAACAAGTACAAAAAAAAAATGCTTTTAATCTTATGTTAAATGGAATGTGAATTTTTTTTTTTTTTTTTTTTTTGGGAGAAATGCTGTATAAAGTGACGGTGTCCGATCAAAAGTCTGGTTCCGTTTTATAAGGTTTGGCTTTCGGTATTTAATACGCACTATCACAACTTCCTCTAGAAGGGTTAGAAACTTGTTTTCAACATAGTTGAAGAAGTTAAAAAAAAGTTAAAATCCTCACATTGTAGGATTTAATATAAAACTAACCAAAACTATAGAAAAATCACAACTGAGTACTTATTTTTCCTTTTATCTTTTCAAAAAGAGATTTTATTCTCTATAAGACTTTTACCTTGTTAAATAAAGGCCAGATAATTGAAAATAAAATCTTTCAGACAAACATGACGTTAGAGTTCTGACACACAGAGGCAGATTACATTAAGGGCTGATTTTATTAGATTTTATTATTAGTTTTTCTGCGGCATCTCCAACTTGAACATTACTTGCATTTTCTAACTGTGCTACATCATATTAAAGGTAAAAGATTTTACGCTACATGCCGGTAAGATGTATGATTCCTTAGAAAAATTCGATCTGCTGTCATATAGTATCTCCATGTGTGTCGGTGTATAGAAAAAAAACATTTTGCGTGGCTCAGAATGGGAAGAAACTAAGCACATTTTGGGCAGTATTGAGTCTTCATGTTTTTGAAGTGTACGGCTGCTTCCAAAAAGGGCCTAATTCGTAAGCGCTCTTTAACCAAAGCGGAAGTGCGTCAGCGTCCGCCATGATAAGTGCTGTCCGGATAGTGCAGTCTGTAAGGAAGGAGGCAGGAAAAGGAGCCTGTATGCTTCCTATCATAGTTCCTTTAGCATAGGAAGCCTATGATGTCCCTCACTAGTGCTGAGGAGCTATAAGGAATCCAACAATCATTTGCCTAACATGACATATAAGCACAGCCAACCTTACAGAGAAAACAAAAATGTCTGGAGAGAAGAGAGCACGCACTAGTGAGTAGCACCATTGACCCTTTCACATATTTGCTGCCTACAGCAAATAGGATGTGATAGTGAGATTCCACATCCTCCGTTATTTTAATTAATTAGAGCAGTTCCACATTCTCTGTGACTACTCTGAAAGTCACAGTCAAAATATGGAACGACTCCAATTATCTGCTCCCTTCTGGTCCGTCTGGCTCCCGCCGGATCAAGCTCCACATTTGCAGTCACAGCAAATAGGAAAAAGAACGCCAACAACCTCCGTTTTGTCAAATTTAAATGGTGTTAACCACAAATTAAATATTTCTTTTTAATATTGACAATAAAATTAACTGTTTTATTTTAATATCTGTAGCCCCCACTCTTTTTGCACCATATAATGAAGTAAATTAGCCTCTTCAACATGTCATTTGAAACGTGGTAATCCTCTCCAAATAGATTTGCATTCTGCTGGCTTGCACGATCGCACATGCTCTCCTCGGGCTCCGAGAAACATTGGAGCGCGGCTAGACGGAGTAACGCTGGATGTAGTAGGCTTTGCTTTTCAGGAACTCACAGAGGGGGTCTGAGACAGAGCGGACACACCCACAGGAGCGGGGGGGACGTGGAATTAAGGGGCAAGAGCTTAACGACAAAGTTTTAAATCCAAGGAAGAAATTAAATTGCCGTTGTGATGTCATGAAATATTTATCGCCGTCGCAATATCATGGATCGCAATATCATGGATCGCAATAAGCATATAGCAAAGAATCGGCTGAAGTGCAATAAGCGTTAGCGCCCTGCATTCAGGCTCTCAGTGCGCCTAATATGTTTGGTGACATTTATTGTTTAACGCAACAAAAGAGTTAGCGAAGCTAAAGGGGCGGTAAAGTTGGTAAGAATCTACGACTAAGCTGGTAAATTGTCAAAAACATCACAAGTCGGACAGAGGCGTCCTTTTGTTTCTGTATTTATCACACGCCGTATGGTTATTGCAACATTACTAACATTATCACACGTCACAACTTCTGCTAATATCGTGCAGCCCTAGTTTTTAGGGATGTTGCTGTATGCACAGGTGCTCAGTCTCCGTTGGGACCGGGAGGGGCCGTTGCCAAACTGTTCTCACAAAGTCTAACCCAGACTCAGCCATTGAACTTACAGACGGAGGGGATAGACACGTGATCGCATGCTTGACGTCCGTGCATCCAACACTCTGCACTGGACTTGGTGATGTAAAGGCTTGGATGCAGCTACCGTGGAAACCCGTTTGGCGAAGCTCTCCATGCACCGGTCATGAGCTAATCTGTCATGTGATTTTTACACGGTCCACTAGTTTGTGGGTGAATTGCTGTTGTTCCAGAACACTTTCACTTTGTTACACTACCACTCACTATTAACCGGGCAATACTTTGTACTGAGGAAATCTCACCTATTCTGTCATGGTGCCTGAACCTTAGTGTAACTCATCTTTTCACAAATGTTTGTAGAAGCCATCTGCACCCCTAGGTGCTTGGTTTTATAATGAAATGATCGGAGGGCCTGAATTCAATTATTTCAATATCCCTTAGCACAGTGGGGGTTCTAGATCAAATTTAGCAGGGGGGCCAGGGTGGGGCCAGTGTTTTTTCACAGGGGCACAGAACAAAAGATTGGGGGAGAAAAAACTTAACAGGTTAAAATTTCATCGTTTAATATATTAAGTAAGCCAAAGAGCCAATTGTGGCTCTGGAACTGCAGGTTGCAGACCCCTGAACTTTTCTCAATACAGCGGGAGCATAACATGAAACAGCTTAATTTTTAATTATTATTTTTGTTTTATATTTTTTTATTATTTTGTTATTTTATTATTGGATAAAAACATAAACGAAAAAAAAATACAACTGATCCAAATGACCAGTCAGTCACGGTATCTTTGTCAGCATTTATCATCCTAAGAAATGTAATATAATGTTTTTAGTACAGGGGCCATAAAAGGGGCCAGTTCTACAGGGGCACAGGCCCCTGTTGGCCCCTGTCTGGAACCGCCCCTGCCTTAGCAGTATAGTGTTCTTTAAACATGATTACAAAACAATTTATCTGTCGATACCAAAATGTTAGGAGCTTTATTTCCAGAGCTGTGTCAGTACACTTTGTACTGTCTTGTACTGTACAGTTTATTTTTAAATAGACTGGTACGGATGGGCCAGTTTATTTAAACACACCAAGAGGCAGCAGCACAGCGCATTCCTCCATTTCACGTTGAAGCTCCAAACTAAGTCCTCACTGTGTTACAAATGGCGCGCCAGCCTTGAGTCGTTTGTCATCGTTTTTCATATCTGCTGCGTGTCTTTCTCACCTGAAATGAAAGCCGCTACATACTGGTAGCTACCCGGCGTTCTCCATCAGTCAGTCTGGCCTTCGTCTGTCAAAAACGGGAGGGGGAGGCCACGGCTGTTTGTCGCAGCAAACAATTTGCTCTTCAGACGGAAGTCAAATGTGAAAAATGACTCTTCTTTTATCTCGGCAGAAGGCGCTTCCATTCTTAATTATGGCTCTATCCATTCTTCATAAAATCACTGGAGATGCAGCATCATATATTCTGTTTGATTGAAAAGTTTCTCTGTTTGACAAACCCTAAAATTTATCGATGATCTCATTTGTAAGAAGAAAAAAAAAGAATTTACTAACCAGCCTTAGCCTTAAATTAGCATGGAGCTGAATGTGGTGGTGAAGAAATATAAGTAAACTTCTGTTCAAGGTGAACATAGATGAGCCCATAGAAACAGAGATTTTTAGTTGTTTTTCAACCATTAGTCTGTAAGAAATAAGAAAATTATACTTTATATTTTAAAATTATAAAGTGGTATTGGGGGAAAATTGGTGTATTTCTTTCTTTCTTTTTTTTTAATTGTTGTAACAGTTGACTTAGTAACATAGGAGCAATTATAATTTTATTTTGTTATAGTTTTTACTCATGTATATTGTCTTAAAAACTCTGTATATCCAATTTCTAGGTCATGTTTTTTGTTTTACATGTCCTTTTTGTATATCATTTGGTTACATAATTCTTATTTTTATGCATACTTTCTTGCATTTGTCATCGTTGCTGTTGTTAAATGGTTTCAGCTGTTTGTTGCTCATGTTATCATCTGAAACGTGGAAACTGGGTTTTCGCAGAACAACTGCTGTGGTCTTTCTTGTAAATTGACCACAGAGCAGCTCTCTGCTACAACCCGCTCTAGATCCTAATTTAGCCCAGGCTAAGAGAAATGGACAATGTTTCTGTAACTTGTCCATTAATCTTTCATTCTCGGCATGGCTAAATGAAGGGAGCGGCAAATTGTTCACACTCAGAATCATTTTTGAGAGCTGATCCTTACTGGTTCCCAACATAAAATTACGACTCTTTCCTTTCATTACTATCCCAGAATGGATATTTTTTTTTTTTGTGGGTGTTGTTTTTTTTCTGTCAGAAAGATTACAGAAGATTTTGTGGATTTTCAAACAATGTGAAATCTTAAATCAAGACATCCTAAAATACGTGTAGCTTATTCCCAGTGTTGCTGTTTTTTGTTAATTATTGTTTGTGTCCTCCTACACACAGTGATGATATTATTTTACCTTTTGATGCCGATTGAGAAAAGCTTGGTTAGACCTCATGAAACACACACTGGGCTTTATTCAGTTTGACGTTAACAACTAAACAGGCTTTTATCACTCTGCGCGGACCATATCAGCGCTTGCAATCTAGGAATATTGGTTTTGGTAGCACAGAGAGGAGTTTGTAATATTTCTCGTTAAGCCGTGTTAGATTTCCCCCACCCTTATTAATGAGATGTTAAAATGAACGCGATCCCTGCAGGTGAACTGATGTGGGCTGTAATTAACCACCTGTTTTTTTGAGTAGCAGGCAACAATAAGCTTCGCAGGGTACACAAACACGTTTTTCAGTGTCTGTGGCGATGCTAAATCTTCTGTTCCTTAATTAGCGTCGAGGCACTGGAGAATTCACGACAGCGAATTGTGACAGCGATTTCCGAACCCTGTGCAGGGAGCATTTCCTTAACGGTGGCTCTACAGGTTTCCGGTGAGCAGAGACGTGCCCCACGATAGGAACGGGGGACACAAAAGCTTTAGGGAAAACTGTCTGGCTCACTATTTGAATCTTTTAGCTTCAGTAGTTTCAACAAAAGAAAGGAAAACGGTGCCATTAGTAGTGGGATGATGACAAGTGAGAGGACAGATCAACAGATGGATCATAAATGTGACCGGGCTGACAGAGAAGTCTGACGAGAAGAAACCTGCAAATTGAAAAAGAAAAACGATAACCTGATTCTCTTCTGGCATACAGATGGCAGCAGATTGTCCTCATTTAACAAGCGTTCCCGGGCGGCTCGGAGTCATTAAACATCATTAATATTGATTCTATTTAAAAATTGATGCCAGGTGGAAAAAGTCCTTCAGCGACTCTCCTGAGACTCTCAGACGGATAAAGACACACCCACTGACAGACAGACGACGCTGAGATGCTTTGTCCAGATAAATCTTCTCACCCCATTTTTTTTTTTTTCTTTCTTCACCCATTCATCAGCTGCTGGTGACTCATCCTGAAACAGCGTGACTAGAAAGGTAGAAGGACGGAGAAATAAATAGACATAGGACAAATGCGTAGGTGAAACAGCAATGAGAATAGAAAACGGAAAAATGTATATATATATTTTTTTACCTTGATTTAGATTTCTCAACACATTACATCATTGTTAGTTGTTTGCTGTGGTGAATTAGCGTTCGCGGCGATAATCCAGACTGGATTTGTCGAATCTTAACGATTCAACCAAAGGTTTAGTTTATTTAATAGCAGGGCACTCCTCCAGGAAAACACAGGCTTAATGGTGCGCTATAAATGCAACAGGAGGAGGAGAAAGGGAAAAACTAAAACTTCCTAAAGGTTATGTTCTCCAGCTGGTAGAACCACAGACTCACAGGCACTCATCAGCACACAGTGATCCCCCCCCCCCCCCCCATCATGGAAGGTCACCTCAATGGCACGGAGTAATCAAGACCGAAGAGGCGTCTATTTTTCATTTGTGTTTTAAACCTCATCCCTTTTTTTAGCACCCACCCCACCCAGCCTTAATGACTGTCATGTTATAGGTATAAGAAGAAACGTGTTTTTTTTTTGTATTGAAGATTAAACCGAATTTTCCTTATTTAAACGTAGCTGTTTTCAGCTTTCTGTTGAAATAGCTTCTACTTTATTTGCGTCAAAATGTGGGCAAAGTAATCTTTTCTTGCTTCGTTTTGAAACGGCCCACTGCAGTTGTGTCTGCGCTTGTTAAAAAGCTCATCTCAGAGTGAGGGAATGTTTATTCCACTTATTCTCCTTCCTTAAAATTCAGCTCGTTAATTTAGTTTGAAACGGATGACCGGCCAATTTAATGAATGTACAAATTATACACAACAACCCTATCCAGCCCATTCACCCGTCCATTGTCTTCCACTTATCCGAGATCGGGTTGTGAGGGCAACCAGAACCCAGACATCCCTCGCCGTGTCGACACCCCCGAGCTCATACTGGGAGACACCAAAGTGTTCCCAAGCCAGACAGGACATAAAGTCCCTCCACCGAGTCTCTGGCCCTGCAAAATCCATATTTCATGACCATGACTTTGACAGTCCTATCCACATAAACATTGTTTGCTATGCATAACAGTAACCTAAAGCAATCAATGCACTAAAATAATTTTTTTTATTAAAACGTGAAAATATATCCGCACCCTTCTTATTTAAAATCAAGGAATCTAATACATCGTTCACTTTCACATATAAAAGAGAAAAATGTGCCGATGAGGCTGCGAAAGTAAACCTAAGATCACTCAACACCGCAGTAGCATTGTATGCAATACTGTAATCGATTGGCTGTGTTTGGTGGCATGTTGTATTTTAAGTGTCGTGCATGTAAATTAAATAAAGGTGAATATCGATATTTTGATTTAGATAATATGTCAAGAATATTTCCGGCTGGTAGAATAAACTAACTGACCTGGATGTCCGTTTATAAGGTACGTTTCTAATAGTTGAGATCTCACAAAGCATGGTGGGACACGGTAATGAAGAAAAAGACAGAAAATACTCAACATTAGCAATACAAATAGTATTGCAATTAAACATGTTCTTCATACCATGAAGCCCCATTCATGACTAATGATAGCCGTTTAATCGTTGACAAGATTTAGAGCATATTTTTGGACATGCTCTAATGGCTGCTGGCGTGATGACGTGACCGGCGTTGCAAACATGGAATTGAAGTTGCTAGATCGCTGCGACTGTATTGCTGTATATGACATCAATTAAAAAAAAAGAAATGACTGGATCGGAATGCTGCCAGCTAAATAGTCGATATCGATATTCGATCCGGGTATCGGATCGGTGCATCTCTAAAAGAAAGGTTGGTCAGGTATGGACTCAGGAGGGCTGACTGCAAACAAACACTACGTTTCAGATTATTAACTGTAGGACATTTTGTATCGTTCCTCCAATAGTTCACAGTGATGTACAGCACTGTCCCACTACACATGACAATATATGTCATACCATGATACCACAGTATTACAATAATTATAATAATACAATATTACCTGGACAAGATATATCAAATATAGGAAAGGAGAAACATTTAGAAGTGAAATTAATGTCTATCTTTTTTCTGTAGGGTGAGGATGCCTCAGCAGTACCGGATGCCGTGGAGTCCCCAGACGATACCGACTTCACAGAACCTACAGAGGTAAACCTGTCGCCCTGCTTTCTACACACAATGCAACAAGCTACTACACACCTACTTTTGCACTTGATCGAGGGCTTGCGAGAATTTTCCGTAATCGAAAGTTGTGCTTCTCATATAGCAACTAGTGGGGGTATAACGCATAGCGTTAATCAGGGTTGTCTCAGAAACGTGTTTAATAACCACGCAGATGAAGAAAACAAGTGTGTGTCTTAGGGAATTTTCCTGCCGAGGCCACACAGGCCGACATTCAGCCCTGTGTGACAGCAGTCAGAGGTCATTAATAAATCATATGTATGGGTGTAGACCAGCTCCAGTGTCTGCGATGCCACGCCAATATAGAGCAGAGGCATCCTATCACATTTGCTTATGCGACCCTCCTGTTGCTTTCTTTCCCCCTCCCCAGGAGGACTCGGACGACTAGGCGGCTCGACGGCTTCGCGCTCAAAGCAAAACGATCCAAACATTCCGTGTCGCTCTGCCAAGTCCCGTCGTGCCTCGTCTCTGGTCCGTCATGGAGTCCGTGCTCGGCGTCTGTGCGTTTTCTGTGTGCCGTCCTGTTTTTTTTTGCGGTAAATGTCTAGTAGAGAGACGGGGGGGGAATGTCGTGTGAGCGCAGGCGCCCGGGGCGGCGCCTCAGGTGCGTGTGCTTCTCTGTGACCAGCTGTCATTTCCAGTGACTCCCTCCCACTGGGAAGGCCACCTGATCACAGAGCGCGTGTCTGTCCTGTGTCGGCTGGTTGGCCGCGTCAGTAACACAAACCTGGAAGTATACCACAATCTACAAACACCTAAGTGTCTCTATATACAGGAACAATTTACACAGGTCTGTTTTGGAATGGATGCATAATGATATTCTCTATTTTGTTGTGTATTTTGTCACAGTTTTTTTTTTTTTTTTTTTTGCAATGGACTATAAAGTGCTGGGCTGTTCGTGCGCATTCATGTTGTATTTTATAGCATGTAAAGTAATATTCAGCTTCACCACTGTGTCATGAATTTATTTGGATTGAAATGTTGAATAAAATATGTAAAGAGCAGGATTAGGCTCTTAGAATTCATATACAAACGAGTCGGTGTTATGTCTTATGCATTTAGAGAACAAATGGGTTTATTTATCACAATTCTTTTTCAAGACTTGGATTTCCTAAATGACCACACGTGTCACGCTTTGATTACATGTTGCTGTCAAAAGCCAACAGGCACTGATGTTGCCTTGTTTCTCATCATTTTTATATGTTTACTTGAAGTATGAGTTAAGAATAATATTTAATGTAGCGGAAGATAAAGTAGATTTGCTGTTACAAAATTGAACTGTTCATTTGGAGCTACGGCGCACCCTATATTTACTATCACCTCTGGAAAGGATGTGTAAAAAGCCTTAAAATAAATGCGTATCTTAGTACAATTGCATCATCTCACAATGAAAAATTTCAATATGAGTACAGTGCCTTGCGAAAGTTTTCACCCGCTGTACGATTTTGTTTTACCTGTTTTGTTGCATTCCAACTTGTAATTTCAATATTTTCTTTCATTATCCTAATTTTGCGACGGATCTGCACAAAATAGTCTAAGTTGGTGACGTAAAATGAGAAAATTATTTGTAAAAAACTTTTAAGAAATTAGAAACTGAAAATTGGCATTTGCAGATGTATCAGTCAAGTCCACCTGTGTCCAATCTAAACACAGAGACCAGAGGTGACCCTGAAGGAGCTGCAGAGCTCAACAGCAGAGACTGGAGGATCTGTCCACAGGACCACAACAAGCCGTACACGTGATAGAGATCGCTTTTACGGGAGAGTGGCCAGAAAAATGCAATTAATAAGTGTTAAAAAAAAACAAACAAGAAAGCATGTTATGAGTTTGCCAAGACATGTGCCTAAATATAGCGAGGAAGGTGCTCTGGTCAGATAAGACACATCCCATCACCCTGAGAACAACATCCCCACAGTGAAACGTGGTGGTGGTGACAGCGTCATGCTGTGGGGATGTTTTTCAGCAGCAGGGACGGAGAAACTGGTTCAAGTCAAGGGGAAGATGAATGGTGATAAATACAGCGATATCCTGAAGCAAAACCTCTGATTTGAGACTAATACAGAGGGTCACCTACCGGCAGGACACCGACCAGAAGCACGCCGCTAAAGCAACACTGGAGCGGTTTAAGGGGAAACATTTAAAATGTGTTGGAATGGCCTAGTCAAAGACCAGACCTCAATCCAATTGAGAATCTTTGGTGAATATTTCTGCAGGCCACTGTAGCTTTATTCAGATGGCAGAACAATTCCACTTCTTTTTCTTTTTTTTTTTTTACAAAATCACTAGTGTTTTAATTGTTCTAACAAGTCTTGAAATGATCAACTTGCTCTGAGTGTCTAGGAAGTCTTAACTAAGAGTCTCTGACTGCCTGGATGGTAAATACGACGAGCCACAGGCACCAGTGCAGTTGAGCTGCTCTACAAAATGGAAAGATAATAGAAAATGACATTCAGTAAAGTCAGAAGTGTTTTGAGCTTCCCAAGTCAGGGTATGCACAATAATAATAGATACTAGATAGAAATATTGTAATTAAGAGAAAATTATTCATTATTGGTCTAGTAAATCTATCCTTAATCTACTCTCTGGTCAAATCCTGATTTGTTTTTTAGCACACAAAAAAATGAAGGCTTACAGCAAATATGCAAATACACCATGAAGAAAAGCAGTGCAAATGATATCAAAGAGACAGGAAAGGTTGTTGCTCTGAAGATGTTTTCCTCTGAGGCTAAAGGTGGCGATCTTGGACCTCTGCTTCTCCGCATGCCGCCGCGTCCTTGAACGGGACACCGCCGCCTCTCCAGATGACAGGTAAGCACCTGCCTGCTGGCCTGTGTCTGGGACTGAGCAAACCAACGATGCCGACTGCGGCATCCAGACTGGCTTTTTTTTTTTTTTTTTTTTTTTCACAACAAAATTAGCATATTTTTTTTCTTCTCTTTTTCTGGACAATTACACCTTGGATGTGTTTCAAAAGCGTAATTACATGTCTAAGGAGACACAATCATAACAACAAAGCTCTATAACAAGCAGACTCTACATTGGCATCAGCCTTAGCCTCAAAATACCTCATCCAACTGATCAACTGGGCCCCACAAGGGAATTAGGATAAAAGTTTTTAATACTTAAAAGATGCTTCTCTTACTGCTCCATGACCATATTTCTGTTTCGGCTCAGAAATCACTGATAGCTTTATGTAAGTTAAGGTGTGCTGGATGGTGATTGTAAAATTTGAGCTCATGCACATGGAAGCACATGTTTAGCTTTCCAGATTATTTATTATAGAGCAACTAGAACCTTTGATGTACTTTCTGTGGATTTTCTTTGTGGTTCAACACAGATTAGCGAGAAGTGGAAGGCAGATATATCATTTTCAAACATTTAGCTACTGAGAACTTGCAAACTGTGGATATGTATTCAGTCCCTCTGCTCAGTGTTTTTGAGAAAGTGCCATTTGTTGCAATCATTCAGTTTCATGTAACTACCCGCTTTGCACAGCTAAGCAACAAAAGTCTTTTGCTGTTTGCTAAAAAGTTCAAGGTCTGCCAGATTGGAGGAAGAGCTTCTCTGTATAGCAGCTTTTAGGTACCGCCAGAGACTGCACTGCAAAAACGGATCTAAAAATAAGGAAATATTGTCTTAAAATTAGTGTTTTTTGTCCTAGATTTGAGCAGGTAAATAAGATTATTTGCCAATGGAATGAGTATTTTTACCCCTAAAATAAGAAAATTAGATATACTGCACTTGAAATAAGACGATGGAGATGAATTGTTCCCATTTTAAGTGCAAAAATCTTATTCTATTGGCAGATCATCTTATTTACCTGCTCAAATCAAGGAAAAATACACTCATTTCAAGAACATTTTACTTATTTTAAGTTCCGTTTTTTGCAGTGTGTTAGATCTAGATCTAGCATATGCTGACATGCTTTGACCTAAAGCCTTTCATCGTCGCTCTGACATTATGTTTTTGGGGTATTGCCCTTCGAGAAGATGACCCTCAACCTCAGTCTCAAGATTTTTTGCAGCCTCTGACAGATTTTTTTTTCTCCCCGGATTGCCCTTTAAAGCATCACCACAGCATAATGCTGCCACCACCGTGTTTCATGGTGTGGATGGTGTATTTTTCACCTCTTCTTGCCCTACACCCATGCAGTAAAACAATGAGTTTTTCCACACCGCTGTATGTTGAAACGATAAATCGGCACAAACAAGATATTGTAACCAGAAAATGAGACAGTGTTTACCATTTGTGACAAGGTCAGACGAATGTCAGCGCATCTTCACACTCATTATCTTGTGAGAAAGCGGGACGAAAACAGTGAGTCAGACTATCCCCCTGACAGGAGCAGCAGCAGCACTGATTATGCTTGCATGAGTGGGTGCGAAAGCCCGGGTGTGTCATTTAGGATTGATCCAACCCTGACCTGGACCAATCTGGTGCATAAAGGACTTGTACTGAATTTACAGTTCAGTTTAGTTATTTAGAAAAAGAAAACACGAAAAAGAAAAAAATACAGCATGGCAGGCAGACAGGCATAATGATTAAAGAGATTCATTGTAAAAGCCTCCCCCAAATAATATGTGAAAAAGTAATGTATACAAGTATAATAATCAAAACAGTTCAAAACAATGCTATGCTAAGCAATCTACAATTTATTGTTAATTAAACCTTAAAATAGATAATTACGTTTTTATATGCATTATAAATAAAATGGATGTTATATATAATCATAAAATGTAAGGAGTTTCTGAAATAAAGGACATGATGAAGTTTCATTGTTTAAGGTGGTAGCAACAAAGTTTATGAGGAGCTGTAGGAAAAGATAAGGATAAATTGAACAGTAATTAAAAAAAACTGTTTGATAAATCTGTTTCATAAGACCAATAGATGTTTATTTTTGCCAGCCTAGTCAATCAGTAAGGCCCCGATCACTATCGTCTTATTTATACATAATAAGAGGATCCATCGCGCCATGCTAACCCATGTTTTTGTTATTTACATACACGTCATCTGCTGTGTCCTCCTGGTAGATCCTTGCAGTCCAAAGGATGACTCTGTTGTTGCTCACATCAGTTTTCACATCTTTCATACCAACTGGAAGACAGCTTCACTTATAACATTTTGATCCAGTAACTAAAGGACATACGCAACTACTAAACCTGTATTTTTAAATCTTAAATCGGTGATTACCTGCCGTCTCTCCACAGGAGGTCCAACAAAGAGAAATCAATCCAAATCCACCATTCGTTTAGTTCAGGGTTGTCCAAACATTTTTGTCACGTGGGCCAAAATTGTCAAGTTCAAAGCACTCAAAAATATAACTTCAATAGCAAACAAAATGACCAACAAATTATGTTGTGATTGTTTTTTACCTGCTCCACAAAATATGAGCATGGAATATTTTTTGGTCACATTTTTTTGAAGGAAAGGAATGTTTACCTAAAAAAGTGTTTTTCCACATTTGTCTTTTCACCCAGTTTGCAAATTCTTCTGGGCTCAACTAAAAAAAAAGGTCTATACTCCGTAGTAGGAACAGGTTTCTACACTTGCTGTATTTAGTAAATATTAACTTCTGAATTAAAGGCAGATTTTGGTGTACTAAAGTCTGCAATTGGTGAAAAAAAAAATCTTCCTAATCAATCTGGATGGCAATAAATTGGCCTCTGGAAATACAAGTAAAAGAAAAACTCAGGTTTGGCTGTTCAAGCCAGTTCACCCTCAGGGCTAAAATCTCACGGCGGGATCTACAGCAGACTGTTGCTCCTGTTGATGTGAAAGAGACCGCACAAGTCCAACCTTCATCGCAGATGTGCCAGTAGAGTTTGCTCTCTTAAAAAAAAAAGAAAAAAAAAGAAAAAAAAAAAAAGAGGAAGGGCATGTGGAATAATGCTCTTTGGACAGATGAGTCTAAAGCTGAATTATGCGGAAGGCTAAATGAAATTATCACCCTTGATAAAATAATTTTTGCTCAACCTTATTGAGAGAAGCTTTCACACACACAGACACAGTCAGGTATTCAGATAAGCCGTTTAAGAATAACCCAGCAGGGTCACTGAAATAAAAGTGCTCCCTGGAAAATAATTGGCTTCGAGCGAAACTACGGTTCTACAAGAACATTTGAATGCATCTGCAGTAAGACCTTCGCATGGATCGAAGCTCCCATCAGATTCACATTCTTCGACATCACGGCCTACATGTTTGTGTCAAATTATGAAGCTTTATGAAGGCTTTCTGATTCCCGTTACTCTACGTCTGGATCAGGGCTCACCAACACGATGCCTGCAGGCACCAGGTAGCCCCCCCCCCCCAAGGACCACATGTGGCTCCCACAAGCCTGTTCAAAAAGGTAGCACAACCCTCCAATGAGCTGCATCTAAAATGTGATTTTATTCAGTTTCTCTTGCTTGTAAATCATACTTGTATTTACATAGATGTAAAATTATAAATGCATTAAAAACAGGTTTATATTACATAAAGTTATGGTGAACTCTGACTCCTCTGGTTCAAAGTATGACACAGTACCGATGAAGTAGCTCTCTTCTTCTAAAAAGGTTGGTGACTCCTGATCTGGAGGATGTAAATATAAATGTATATTTCCATCTGCTGGAGAGGGAGCAACAATCAATGCACTGTTGCACAAGAGTAACCTCGCCTGCAAGATGAATCCTTGCAGGATTTGTGCGTTCACGAAAAAACGGGAATCTATCTTGTACCGCTCCGGCTTTAACCGTTTGTGTCCAAAACAGAAACGGTTCGGGCCAATCACGTTGCAGTATTAAGAGCTGCTGAGCCTACAGCCGAACCCAAATAAACACTTTTAGCTCCTCCCATCACGTCTGTTTTGTCAGAATCCACAATTGCATCTTTGAAAGAAAACAGCAAGAAGCACCTTGATTGGCTTACCTTCTCGTGGTTTCTTATGTCAGGGCGTTTTAATTTAATACCCTGATTGGCTAAAACCAACTTTGGTAGGCGGGCACTAGGTGTCGCTTCACCCAATGAGCCCGGAGAGTTCTGCTGAACGTCCGTCCTTTTCCCCAAACCGATTCAATGGGAGCAGTCCCGGGTTGATAATGTGCAGAACGGAGAGTGCTACACCTTATCAGTCTGGCTGACCTGGTACTACATTTGCATTTGAGCTCATTGCGATGGTAATAAACAGCAGTATCTGGTTTTCACACGACCACATGAGAAACTGTGATTACTTTAATGTGAAATCATGATGGTAAACCCTCAATCAGTACAAATTTCAGGGAAAAAAAAAAAAAAAAAAAGCCAAGCAAGTCGTAAAAAATCTGACAAAATTCCACAAATGTCTGCTTGTCAAGGGAACTAACAGCTCAGTCCGTTCAAAAAGCACAAGACTAAGATCGTGGATTTCATTTCCTCTTCTTCCTCTTCAGAGCTTTCCACTCTCCCTCCTGAGTGGCTAAACTGCCAAGGAGCATCTTCACCTTCCTCTTTCTCTCCTCGTCCCTGAAACGCGCAGAATTAACACGTTAGAGGCGCCACAGAGCTTTGGTTTCGCATCAACGCACGCGTACGACGAATGACATCCATACCTGTTCATGACCTCGTTGAGCTTTTCTCTGGCCAGGAAGCGAGCGTCCTTCCTGATCTCCCTCAGCGCTCCCTTGAACTCCTTTTTGTACTTGTGCTTTAGTCGCTCCTTCTCCCTCTCCTCCCTGGTGCATCCGCGCTTCTTTCCATAGTCCAAGCTGTTAAGAGAAAAATGCAATTTAAAGAAGAGTAAACAAACACACGTTCGTTGAACAACGCTGGAGCAAAAGATCTGGAAGAACACTCTCTTGACACTTACATTTCCACAATCTTTGGTGTGAACAGCTTCAGGGGAATCGGCTTCTTCTTGTCGAAAACTAGCCGAGTGTGAGTCACAGGAGCACTGCTGATGGCTTCCAAGATCTCCCTGTGAAGCTCCTGCAGTAGAACAACACACTAGAGTTAGCTGAGAACACATCTCCACGCAAGACGAGGACACCCAGAGAGAGAGAGAGGGGGGGGGGGGCATGAAGGAATGCTTTTGCTTTGCTTCTAACCTGTAAAGGACTGGGTAAGTTTTGCCTGGAAAGATGCTTGGAAAGAAGCGTTCTGATTGGCTGGAAGATGTGTGTGAAGGAGGTGAGGTCTTTGTAGAGCAGGCAGCATCTCTTCACCAGGTCGAGGCAAGTAGACAAGCAATTCAACCTGTAAAAAAATAAAAAATAAAAATAAATAACAGGTAGCAGAGATTTCTTCCTTTTTACCAACACAGTGCAAATTGGGCTAATGCTCAGGTCAGGGGTCTGCAACCTGTGGCTTTTTAGGCCTTCCACAGTGGCTCTTAATAACTACAAATTATATTTTATTATGGTATTTAAATGTAATAATGATAATAAATGCAGATTTTGGCAGTTTTCTTCTTGGAATAATTGCTTTTCATTTTCACAACAGAATGATGCTAAAAGTGCCAGTAATGTTTCATTTTAAATTAATATTTTTTTCATTATGTTGGAAACTATGATTATTTTTACATCATCATCCACAAATATCAACATCCCGTCCATCCTTTTTTTTTTAAACCTCAAAATAGACATAAAAGATCTTCAGTAGATCTTTATCAAAAATTAGAACTCGTCTCTTTTCAAAAGGCCAGGCAACATTTGCGGCTCTGAAGGAGTTTAATTCAAGTGGACTGCAGGCAAAATGCCTCTTTAGACTGTAAAGGCTGCAGACCCCTGGCTTAGGTTTAGGGCTAAGATGTGAATTGAGTTTAGGTTAAGGTTAGGGTTACGGCATAGAAATCAATAGAAAATGAATGGAAGTCAATGGACAGTCCACACAGTGATGTGCATACAAATGTGTGTGTGTGTGTATGTTTGTACTTGCAGATGAGTGAGAACATATTTTTAGTATTTTACCACCAAAGTGAGGACTTTGATGTAAAGTGAACACCTTTTTTTGGGAGCTAGGGGTTAGGTTTTCTGTCAAGGTGTCAATTAGGTTTAGGTTAGAGTGAGGGTTTGGTATGTACTGGTAATATTTAGGTTTAGGGTTGGGCCACGGATAAGAATTAAAAATGAATGGAAGTCAAAACAATGTCCTCAGTAAACATTTTAAACAAGGATGTGTGTGTGTGTGTGTGTGTGTGTGTGTATGTGTTCATCATTACTTGTTTAGAGACACTTTAACCTTCGCAGAGAGTACACTGACTGAGTGGTTATTTATTCACCCCTGCAGAACTGACCACACAGTCGCCGTCCTTTGCGAACGCAGCAGCTGGTGAGCATGTGTCTGAATAGCCAAAAGGGACGCAGAAATGAGAAAATAACTGGGCACGGAGCTGCGAGGACGTGCAGAAATGTATTCGCACAGTGTGAAGGAGGCCGCTGCTTTTTCTGTCTTAAGAGACCCAACATGTGAATTATTCTTGACACGTAAAACATTGGAGGCAAGTGCTCGTTTCTGGTTAAATTTATTCATCTTTAACTGCAGAGAAATGTCTACAAATATCTTTAAGTAATTAAAAGACACTATTTTGCTCCAATTCACATTTTCAACCTTATTTTTTTTCCCCAGAATTGACCTAATATCCTTTTGTTCCCAAAATATTTCAGCGTACGACTCATTCCGAGCATCTAATTCACTGGTTCTGACTAATAATTACAGTTAGGTACAAATAAAAATGCCGACTGGCTCAAAGGGTGCACGGTTTGCGCGCGCGTTGCTTTGTGCCCACACACCAGCTGCTGTGTGAAAGCACGCCGGTGACTCAGACTCAGCCGAGGGGACGCTCTGAGCCGTGGAGCGTGCGCTGGTAAACACAGTATGGCGCTCTATCTTAGGCTTTCACGTCCCCGCCGTGTCAATGAAAGCCACTATCTGGATACAATACATAGAAACGTGCCGATTCGGTCAGCGGCTTGTCGAAGGACGGACGTCTGTCCTCCCAGAAGGACAATTGGACGAGCGCCGGACTAATACGGCTTTGTTTAATACCTGAAAACTGCTAAATGTAAGATAAGATAAGATAAGATGGACTTTATTGATCTCACAGTGGAGAAATTCACGTGTCACATCGGCTCAATAATCAAAAGAAGGTGCCAAAAGGAGGAAAAGGTGCATGATAAACACGGACCCTTTGCAAGTGGTTGTACTGTTTTATAATAATTAAGCTATTCGAGCACAACCCCACGTCTCAGAGGAGCGCCGGAGGAAGAAAGCCTCATTCACGATAACTATGGAAGACCTGTCTGTCAGATAGGATGTGAAGTATTTAGGCTCTGAGCCACGGATGCCGAGCATCTAAGAGCTTCAAAAGCAGAACCAGGAGGGACAGCAGAGGCGACGTCAACAGGTGTACCGACAGCTCTCCTTGAAAAAGCTCGCTTTTCACCTAAAAAAGGAGAGAATTATCTCCAAAGTACTGACGGAGGCATCAAGCAAAATACATGAGGGTGGAATTAAAACAAGAGCTGATTGTATTAAATAACACTCAAGGGCCACTGCTGCCGTTAGGTATGACATTAGACAAAAATTGTTTTTTTGTTTCTAGAAGAGACCAGAGATCCAGAGATTACAGCATTGTAGCCAGAGTTCACGCGTTGTTTCATCGTGCAACACTCGTATTTAGACTTTTTTTAATTTAACAGGATTAACAAAGTCCCACATCTGATGACAAGTGTCACAAAAAGAGGATAAAGGAGTCATTAGGACGTAACGAGGTATCCATACAGGTTGAAGTAGAGAACTGCAAATCCATAAAGGCTGCAGTAAACTGTTCAGAAGAAGCAGGACGTCTAGATTTCAGTGTGAAATGGTCAGTCGATGACAGATAACAAGGTCCAGAGGATGGCCGAGACGATGGGTTGGTCCACGTAGGTTGTGTCTGATTTAAAGATTGCCAAAAGCCTCAAAAGTCCCTAGGGCCAATGATTCAGTAGGTAAACAGACACAAAATCCCCACAGATTGAAAGATTTGCATATTTAGGAATAAAATCTTCAACAAACTCAGAAAATTCTAGATTAAAATTGATACTATGGCTGGATGATAATTCAATAACGATATATATCGATCGATAGACGTGTATTGATTGATTGAAAAAAGGGTCAATAAAAAGTTCAATAGAATAAAAGTTTTCCTTCCTTTTGCATTCTAGCCATTTAGGTTAATATTACAGTCACTACATCCTCCCAACCAATCAAAACACAGACCCAGGAACCAAGCTCCGCCTCCTTCAAAGAGTTCAGCGATCACGCGTTTTTTCTTTCTTTTTTTTTTTTTAGAAACTTGCTGTTTTGGTAAAAACTTGGTTGAATAAAGGGTTGACTTCAGAGTTTGTGTGTTCTGCATCTAAAAACATTAAGCAACAGCAAAAAATGGCCAGGTCTGCATTTAAATCTATGTTTTGAATTTGTTGATAATTAGCGATATGGATCAATATGATTTGTATTTTATCTATATGCTTTTTTTTCTATATCGTCCAGTCTTAATTGATACTACACTTGGGTGGGCGGTAAACATCCGCACACCAGGATGTGTGAGCTCAGCCACAAACATCTGCAGCTTAAATGAAGATTAAGTCACTGTCTGTAGACGGTTGCTATACCTCCACGGCGTCCAGCGGAGCGCAGGGAGCTGAACAACGAGTAGTTAGGGGGAAGGAGCTCTGCGAACTCGCTGCTGTCGCCCGGTTTAATCCACGACGCCGTCAATAACACAAGATTCAGGAAGTGAAATCGGAAAAAGTCAATGAGGATGAAAGTTGGCTTTAAGAGGAATCTGGAGCTGAGAAGAGACGTCCGAATACATTCTGCTAGGAAGCACTGCCAAACGAGAGGAGAGCCCCACAGTTATGTTTGCAGATCCCTGCGCGCCTGCATCGGGGAAATGTGGCACCGGCGTCCGCGTCAGCAGGGTGAAGACGGCGCTAGCGATATGCAGAGGCGCCTTTCCTGCCACGCCTCCTGCGAGGGCTACAGGTAGCCACCCCCGAGAGGACGGCATGGAAACAAAGGTACCCACGCCAAGACAGGTGGTGGAGGCAAACTTTTCCACCATGAAACAAATATTGTGTCTCCGCAAGTAGCACATTCCGATAAAAAAAAAGAAATTTAAAAAAGTGAAAAGAGCAAAAATAGCAAAGATTTCAACAGCGACAGATGGCGAGGCGCCATCATGAAACCTACAGGCAGGCCTGCTTTAGCCGTTTTCTGGATCTCCTTTTGAATCTCCATGTCATCATTGTGGTTGTGCTGCGTGGCGTTACTAATACAGCCTGTGTTTTTAAAAAACAATACACGAAGGGAAAACGTGTTTGGGTGAGAATGTACTGCAAAAACAGACCTTAAAATAAGTAAAATGTTCTTAAAATTTGTGTTTTTGTCCTAGATTTGAGCAGGTAAATAGGATTATCTGCCAATGGAATGAGTATTTTGACCCCTAAAATAAGATTACTAGAGATCCTGCACTTGAAATAAGATAATGGAGATGAGTTGTTCCTATTTTAAGTGCAAAAGTCTTATTCCACTGGCAGATCATCTTGTTTATCTGCTCAAATCAAGGATAAATACTCTTATTTTAAGAAAATGTTACTTATTTTTATTTCCGTTTTCGCAGCGTGATGTAGCTGGAGCCTGAAAGCTTTCCATATTTTTGCTCCTTCTTGTCCTCCATCATGGCGCTCCATGCCAACTTAACCCCGGCAGACTTCAGAGCGTTTAGCCGCATTACTCTTCGGCTCTGAACTTCAATCAATCTATCGGTTTGCACCGTACACTCCTTCCCTTCATCCAAAACCTCTAAAACTCTCCTTTCTGATTGGCTTATTTATACCTAACTGCCCTTTACATTCACCAAATCCTTTTCAGCCTGATTTTAGGTCATCGTTTTCCTCTTTTGAATTTAATTCAAGATTTAATCGAGCAGATTTGTAGGGCACTTGGATTTAAGCGCTTAAATGAAACAACTTAAAAGAAAAAAGTGTCTCCTGAGGGTGTGAAACTCCTCTGACCATCTACATCACAGGTGTCAAACTCAAGGCCCGCGGGCCGAATCCGGCCCGTCAAGAAAAATTATCCGGTCCTCAAGAGCCAAAAAAAAAAAAAAGGCATATCATGTCATAAAGTAGAGGTATATATATCCTTTTAAAGTGTATAAAGTGGCTAAAACTGTGCCTCCTGTAAGTCTAACTCACCCAATATCAACTTTTTTTTGCAGATAAACTATATAAATGGTGCCTAAGGGTGCTACTTTTATGTTACTGTGCATTTTTTGTACTACTATGTGAACTGGAATGAAATTATGAAATGAAAAGTATCGTCTCTACACGTGCAACCGGCCCTTTTAATGACTTCATGACGCCAAAGTGGCCCCATATAGAAATGAGTTTGACACCCTTGATCTACATGAACTGCTGTAGCTCATATCTTCTTATTCTTTATTTATTTATCCCCCCCCCCCCCCCCATCCACTGTATATACCTGGATGCACTGTGCATACTCCATGCATCTTTTCCTCCTTTGTGCACCTTCTGTTCCTTATAAGAGCCGATGTCACAAGTAAATCTCCACTGTGAGATCAATAAAGTTCTACCTTATCTTATCTTGTATGATATCCTCCATCCTCCTCCTCCTCCTCTCGTCTTACCTGTAGTGATCTCTGTCCAGATCGCTGTTGAGCTCCAGCTGCTGGGTGGACACCAGCGGCAGTTTTATCTCGCTCCAGCTCCTGCAGGACTCCGCGCTGGATAACACCAGCAGATCGCTGTGCTTCCCCGATGGCCTGAAGGGGGGCACCACCACGCAGCCTGCCACACATTGTTCAAAAGAGCCAGATGGTCTTCACCTCGGATCGGTGCGGAATAAAAAAAAAAAAAAAAAAAAAACCTGCAGGACGGACTGACAGAAGCGTCCTCGACGTCTCAACCTACCCGCGGAGGCCTTGTCCTGCACGGCCAGACGTAGCGTCCCGCTCAGGAAGTTGATCAGCTCCGGCAGGAAGCGCTTGGAGAAGGAGACGTACTCCACGGCCAGACAGCACAGCACTAAACCTGAGGTCAGGTCCTGTAGTGATCTCACAGGACACTAAAACAAAACACAGAAAGAAAGAAAGAGACCAAACACTTGTCAGAGACAATTAGCATCTCAATGAGGGGTTGAGAACAACAACTATCCAGTTGAAATGTTGGAAAATGGAAAATATCTTTTAGCTCTATGCATACGGAGAGCTTTTTCTGGTCTAAATTAAAACATGAACAAGTAACGGAGAGAGATACACAAACTTTACTTTTTATTTTACATATATTAACAAACAAAGAAGAAGAACAATGCGCTCCAGACGACGTTTGCTTTACCTTGGTGAGCGCCTGGCTGATGTAAAGCAGCGCCGGCGTTGTGACAGGGTGTCTGAAGTCTGAGGTGGGAAACAGCAGCGCCGTCACTTTAAGGTAAACCAGCTGCAAACACAAACACAAACCAGCTCTGACTTTATGGTAAAAACAACAGATCGGTCAATCCAGGTCTGGGTGCAAAGTTGGGGGAAAGAACACAGAGTTTAATCTTAGCTAATCTTCAGTTTCTGAAACATTTCTAATAATACTTAAAGCTTTTATCTCCGCCAATTAGATTCGACTTTTAAGATGACAGCCGTTAAGCAAACACATGCGTTCATTGAGTCGGTAACTGTGGGCTGCTGAAAACTGAACGTCTGCTTAAACGCTCCAACTTCACCCCCCCCCGTGTGACTATAGGAAACTCCTCATAACTACTGTTAAGTATGGTGGAGGATCTGTGATGCTATGGGCCTGCTCCTCTTCCAAATGACCTGGGGAGCTTGTTAGAGAAGGCATGGCATCAGAAAAAACATGGAAACATCAGGAGATAGATCGGGAAAATGATACAAAATCAAAGCCATGACCATCTTCGTCCACAGTCGATGATACGTACCATGTCTAATGTTGGGAAAGCAGCAAGACCTTTAACCTCGATCACCTCCTCCATGCTGTGAGCGGCGTCTCCCAGGATGCTCTGCATCGACTTGCAGGCTGCCTCAGGAAACATTTGGCACAAAGTGTAGAGCTCCCTTCAGGAAACAAAAAGCCAAAAAAAATAAAAAATAAAAATTTTTATGCTGCATTTTAAGATTGCGATGAAAGCAGCGAAAGCAATCCCCTTCTTGAACTCACGGGATGAGCTTATCTACGGCGCTGAGCTCAGGTGGGCTCCTGGTGGCCAACTCTCCCAGGTACTCCATCAGAAAGCCCACAAGTTTCTGAGACAGACGGAGGAAAACATCTTCAGCTGACGCAAACTGCACGTGGAAGGAGAAGGTGTTCTCTGGCATACCTGCAGCTTGAGCTTATTGCCTGCGGCCAGACTGGGATGGTTGCACTTCTGGGTCCTGGCTAGGATCAGGCGCTGGTTGTCGGGGCTGTGGCCGTGGAGCAAGCCCTTCAGGTCTTCGTAGCTTTCGGGCGCTGAAAGCAGAAAGATTCGCTTTAAAACGGCCACGTTTTGGAAGAAGAGGGGAAATCCTTGAACGTACTGGCTTGCGCGTGGAAATAAAAGTGTGTGAGGAGTGAGTGTGGTCACCGGTGAAGGTGTAGGGCAGCTCCGCTTTGGCCGCCTCCTGCCGGGCCATCAGCTCCTCTCTGCTCAGACTCGGGGGGCGGCGCGCTTCACCTTCCCCCTCGCTCTCCTCGTTCTCGCTCTCCTGCTCAGACTCCAGGTCCGAGTGGCCGTCTTCGTCTTCGCTGCTGTCCTCTTCCTCCTCCTCCTCACTGTCCTCATCTTCCTCCTCATTTGCCTCCTCTGTCCCAGCATCTTCCTCTCCGCTCTCTGCCTCCTCTTCTTTATCACCTTCGCTCTCCTCTGCAATGTTCCATTTACCGTCCTGCCAGGAACATAAAGGTAGTTTAGAAATCAAAAACGACCGTTCAAAGCGCGCCCCTCTTGTTTTGGAACTGTGATACCTGATAGGAGAGAGTCTTCTTGTCGTGTTTGTCCAGGAGAAAACCGTCGTTCAGGTCGTCCGCCGACACGTGGGCGTGACTCTGCGCACTGTCCCCGCCTACGTCTCCCATCATCCTCCTCAGACGGTCGGCCTGGAGAAATGTAGAGCGGATTAAATCCCTGCAGAGGTGCTTTAAAAGAAAAACCGACCAATGGCGACGGCTGTAGACAATCACCTCCAGCTTCTGCAGCCTCTCTTTCTCCTCCCTGGCCAGCTCCTCGGGGGTCTTCATCTTCTCTGAGGGCTGAGCCTTCATCTCGAAGCCGAGCTCTCGGACCATCATGTCGTACTCCTCCGGCTGGGGGAACCCGGACGAGAAGCAGAGCTTAGAGGAGCAGCAGCTGAGAGACAGAAGCGTGTCGGGGGGGAACTATCGCGTCCATACCTTAGGTTTCTCCTCCGGTTTGTCCTCATGCTCGGCTTTGGGTGTTTTTTTCACCATCAGAGCCTGGATGCTCTTCCAGTCCTGATCCAGCTTCTCGGTCAGCTCCTGCGCCTCCTCTTTCTGCACCTGACGCTCCCTCTGTGAGCAGATGACTACGTCAGACCCGTTTACAGGGCTCCTACAGATGTTTCATGTTCTCCGTTAACTTGAGCGATGTTTAAACACACAAATCCAAACGGATTCAGGATCCATGTATGGATGGAATTAAGAGATAGGTGGATGGACCAATAACTTGACTGCACGGACAGATAGGGATGATGGGATACAGGATGGATCAATCTAAGAGCTCGATGACAGGGTGGACAATGATCCTGTATGGCTCCGTCAGCGGGGCTGTCCGGTCGCCTCACCTTCTCCTGCTTGGACTTCTGGATGAGCTCTTCAATCAGCTCCTGCCTGGATCTGGTCTTCTGGCTGCTCTGCTCATCCTGCTGGTCCCCACCAGACGTCTTCTTCCTCAGGAGACCCCCTCCGCCTCCGAAATGGGAGGCGGTCAGCTCGGCTGGGCAACAAAACAAAACAAAAATGCTTTTAGTAACAAACCCTGGGAAGCCGATGACATCATTCACACCACGGATACTGAGAGGCTGCAAATTATCAAAATGAATTTACAACAAATACATATAGATTTAAGTAGATTATTAAGAAAACTCTAGAAACGTGTTGAAAAGTCATGCACACCTGAATATTCCTCAGACTTTATAATAGGGCTGTGCATACAAATTTAAACAAAGATTAATATAGATTTTTTTTAATATCGATATTCTGGCTTTCAATATCGATATACCTCCCAACCCCTAGGGGGCGTTATCACAGTGCACCATTACAGTTCACAGCAAGTGAGACGAATTTGCGGAATGCCTGACAGGATTTTAGAAGCGCCTTCGTCCTTAAAATCAGACGTTTGGGCACATTTTTGGTTTCTGTGACACGTTAAATGCATTGAACCAAATGCACTTTATTTTCCTGTTAACATAATACATCAGTGTTCAATAAATTTAACATAAATATTTGGCTGGTTTTGTTGGTTGAATAACTTTGAGCATTGATTTGAAAGTAATAAATATCGATATTGGAGTCAAATCAAATCAAGCTGAGCTACAGTATATCGAGAATCGTATCGAATCGGTTCATCCTAGATGATACCCAGCCAGACTTTATAAAACGCAAAATATTTCTAAATGCCTCTGTGGTCCAGACTCACCTGATAAAAGCCCCTTCTCCTCTGATTCATCGTCGCTGCCGACGGCGTCATTAAACTTCTCCATTTCAGCCAATGACTGGCCGTAATGAGTCAGCTCTTCTTCCTCGTTCAGGTTGTAAACGTCTCTCTTTTCATGAACTCTCTAAAAAAAAAATTATGCCAATGTAAGAGAATATGTCAAGATTAGGTTACAGCAGCTTCTGCCTCTTTATTAGTACTTGTCATTTGTACCCTAAAGGAAAAAAGCAGCAGAGAATTGGTTCACAGAGATTTCAAATTATTTTTCCTCTGTTTAGCATTATAGCTTCTATGGTTAGAAAGCCTGTTTATCTCACCTTAAATAATCTGTTCTGAAAGTGTGTTTGTGGGCTGCACCTATAATAAACTTGCCAAATCCGCCCAGCCAATGCCAGAGAGCTTTTGCTGGAGGTCATTTAAGGCGTCACCAACCTGTCTTTCAATGGTGAACCTCTGCAGGATCTTGTCTTCTGGAGCCATCTTAGCGTCATATTCTCCTAAGCGCCGGTCGATGAATTTGTTGGACCTGTTTTTCTGCCTGTATTCCTTCAAGAGCGTCTCTTTTCTCTGCAGATTAAAAGAAATTACTTTCAAAAAAGGAAATCCTTATTGCTGAATATGCTCTCAGCTGAACATGGAAACAAACAAATGAACAAAAAAGGAAAAAAAACAAAACAAAACAACAATGCCAGACAGCGTCTGCTGGTATGGTCAGTCACAGCCTGATACTCAGAAATGTTGACGCAGTCAACATTTAGATTCAGCTTTTTTTCTACTTTTTTAAACAGTGGTTTGTTCCAAAAAGCCTCCTGGACACATTTCCAAATGTTCCCTCCCAGCAGGTCACTGCGAGCACCGACATTGTTAAATCCATGCTGTGGTTCGGCAAGTAGCAGCAAGATTTATTCTATTTAAATAAAGAGCAAATATTATATATAGTGCTATGAAAAAAAATATTGGCCCTTTTGGAAATATCTTCTGTTTTTACTTTCTTCGTCACGCCTAAACGCTCCTGATTAAATTTTAAGATTCAATAAAGATGACCTGAGCAAATCCAAAAGCAGTTTTCAAATGATTCATCCATTAAGGTAGCCTCGTGAGACCATCCTGATCTCGCGAGGTTTCAAGGTTTCACTCGCAGATCAGTCTGGATACTCTCCGTTAAAGAAAATTTGGAGCCGTTCACCAAACGAACGTCCAATCAGCGTTGGCTTTGAGGCGGGTTGAGGTGTGACGCAACGGGAAGCGCGACAGTTCAGTCTAAAGAACATGGCGGCTTCAGCCGATGAAACTAGCGTTAGCGTGGCTATCGAGCAAGTTTTATCGGAATTACAGAGTATTTCTTTGCTGAGCTAACGAGCCTTTACCTGCAGCAGCAAGAGTAGCTTGGCTTGTGGTTGGGTTTTCGTCGTCGCTCGTAACAGAGCGACGACGAATCTGATTGGTTTATTTGGCCCGTCTATCACCAACATAGACCAATCAGCTGACCAGTATTTTCGCCCCTTCCCAAAATTACTTCAACGGAAGGTTTCCAGATGGATATGCGGAGCAAATCTATCTGGCGGAGTCAGGTAACCATTAAGGGGAAAAGCTCTCCAAACCAACCTGTGAAAAAAAACTGACGTCCACATTAAATCACGAATTTAAACCTTTTTTTTTTTCCTTTAGAAAGCCGCAATCAGTTTTCCCAGTCACACCTAGGCCTGATTATTAACGGACCTGCGGATGTAATAAATCGTTTAAACAGAACCTCTCTGATCGTTGCAAGATCTCAAAGGGCAACAACATCATCTAAAAGCTATAAAAGACAAAGTCATTGACATCTACCAGTCTGGAAAGTTACAAAGCCGTTTCTGAGACTTTGGGAAGCCAGAGGGGGACTCATGATCCACAACCGGAGAAAACAAGCAGCAGTGGTGAACCTTCCAGGGAGAGGCTGGTCAACCAAGATAGCTTCAACCAGGAGGTCACAAAACCACCCAGAACAACATACGAAGCTCCACGGACCTCACTTACCTCGGTTAAAGTCAGCGTTCACCGTTTAACGGTAAGAAAGAGGCTGGACAAAAAAAAACCAACACAGCGCTACAGAAACAGGCCATCAAACTGACTTTCTTAGCAAGTTGGTGGTGGTGAGATGGTATGGGGCTGCTTTGCTTCCTCAAAACATGGATGGCTTGCCGTACGTGATGGCATCATGAATTTTGCTCAAAAACATCACGAATGTCCAGCCATTGGTACTGAACCATTAGCCCAAGAAATCTTTGGTTCTGGAGCAGAACAAGGATCCAAAGAACAGTAGCAAGGCCACCTCTGAATGACTAAAAGTAAGCTTTGGAGCGACCCAGCCAAAGTCTGGACCTAAATCTAATTCTGATGCTGTAATATAGCTTTAAAACAGGTCATTCATACTGAAAAGCCCTCCAGCAGAGCTGAATTTAGACATCTCTGCTGATCTCTAACGGAGCAGACGCTTAATTACAGAGTCGTAAAGGTAAAGCTGTGTGTAAAAAACAAAAAAGGCCGCAAAGTCCGAACCACCTGTTTTAAAAAGCGCAGCCGCTTCTCACCTTGTTGATGGCTTTGGAGCGAGATACTCCCGGCAGGCCCACATCGTGTTTGCTTTTCCTCCCCAGGACATCAAACTTCTTTCGGTTAATTTTCACCTCAAAGGGGTTGTTTTTGATCTCGGCGGCTGTCTTGGTTTTACGGACCTTGTCGGCCAGATTCCTCTTTTTCGGTGCCTTCTTCCCCATCTGTGGCAGAGAGCAAATAGATAACCACACATTCATTAGTGCCTTTACATTTAACAGGTGTCCTGAACTTCTTTTTTAAAAAATAACAAAATGACCTAAAGTTCAACAACGTCAGAGTTCCCTGTCTTTTCTAGTCCAATCTTAAAAACTAAAATTTAAGATTGATTTTATTACGGCTTTCAGACTTTAGGTCTGGAGCCTGCAAAGAAAATGAGGAATGACAGGAAATGGTTATAGATGGATGGATGGACAGATACGCGATGGTCAAGTGAAAGTAGGGACAGATGGACAGATACAATTATACGATGGAGAGGTAAAAGTAACAAATTATGTACTGATTATAAACAGATTGATGGACAGGATCTGGAAGATCGTCGAACCAAATCCCAGACATTTCAGAGCTTTCAGAAGTGTGTGCTTATCTTCATCTCGGTTTTTAAATAAGTCTTTAGAGAAAGCTTCCCTTACTTATTTAATTGGGATTTGTGTAAAGGTAACTCACACATATTAACACACACACACACACATTATGTTGGATTGAAATGTTAAATTAGCATTTCAACCCATTACGACCATGTACCAGAATTAGCCATAAAGCCAAAGGATAAACGAAGTAAAACATTAAATTAGATTGTTTGCTGAACTAAATTAAAATTCCCACAGTTATTGTTCGCAATAGTTAATAATAATAATAATAATAATAATAATAATAATAATAATAATAATAATAATAATAATAATAATAATAATAATAAACAGGAGGAGAAATGATGTTATTTGCTGCTACCTTCGCTGACGCTAAGCAGACTGTAAACAGTATCAGACGGCAGACATGTTTACCTTGAAGCCACACTGAGGAATCCAGTTATGAAATCCAGATGGACTAAAATTCAAGCTAAAGTCTCTCTGACTGATAATAGTTACATTTATAATTGTTTATTCTTATGGTATCCACGTTTCTTCACAAGGTTTCCATTTCCCAGCGTGCAAAGGGGTCAAGATGCCGCAACTACTTCCGGTGCCATATTGCTAACAGCGCCCCTAGTGTCAGAAACACATGTTGCGCCTTTTTTAATATTTTTTTCTATCAATTTATAATTGCAAAAGTAAAACTATATAAGGCTTTGGACTGTAATTGATGGTCAATTTTATATCTCAACATGTTTATGATTTGGAATCTATCTTTTTGAGCAACATGCAATAATGACAAAAGAGAAATCTGTGTTCCTGTGTGTCAGAAAGAAAATTAACGTGTCAGAAATTATTTGCTTTTCTTGGTGGAGTTTAGTTGTATTTAGATGCAACACACAACACCTGCCAAATATACTGAAATGCCTCTGTACTACAACTGCGAATTAATATTGTTTAAAAAAAAAAAAAAAAAAAAACAATCATTATTTAGTCTTTACCAACATATACATTTTTGGTACTGGAAAAAAATAAAATGAAGTTGATGATGGTCCTGTGTGCTAAAACACAGCAGATCATGTGATACAGGCTAAATAGTTTAGACAAGATGTTATCAGAAAACCCTGAAATTACTTTAAACCAGTTAAGTATCTTTTCTATATTTGGATGACGTCCCCCAGTATTACAACCGCTTGCAAAAGTGCACCTATCTCTTTTATTTTTCTAGAGTTTGTCACATTAAAGCCACAAATCTAAACATATTTTACTGGGACTTTGTTTGATAGAGCAACACAAAGTAGCGAGTTTACTTAGAAGTGCAAGTGAACCATCTTTTAGAATTACAACAGAAAATGTCAAAATTCCCCCGTATTTATCACGGTGGCTGTGGTATCATGCTGGGGGGGGGGGGGGGGGGGGGGGGGGTCTTTACTCGACAGCTAGTCATGGATTGTAGTATGGAGATGAATCCTATTCTGTAACCCAGAGCTAGAAATTTGATCTAGATCAAAGCATGATTCATGTCAGAATGGCCCAGTCAAAACCCAAAACTAAAGCCAATTGAAAATCTGTGCTAAGACATGAAAACTAAAGTTCAGACTCTCTTTGGCCTGTTACTGGAGTGTAAAAGACAAATATTAGGTAAATCACAAAGACTTTGGGTAAGAAATAAACATTTCAGTGTTATTTATGTTGAATTACAGAAACCAGTCACACTATTCCCCTTTTCATGGTAGTGTTTTTATTCATTGTAGAATAGAGGTGGAACCATGACAAAAAGGAAAAACAATGGCGTAATAACTTTTTAATGAGCAAAACCCAAACCTTTTAACTGGGAATAATTCAGACAGATGATACAAATCAGCATGATGTAAAAGTATATGGGGGGGAAAAAATTGGTTGATTTAAATGAAAATTGTGTTGGTATTAGCGCAACAAAGTTAAAATGTAAACCAAAATCAGTTTGAAGCCCTTCAATGCAATTCCATCATGTGATTTCTTGAAGCACTTCAGGATTCTTTGCTAAATCAGGATGGACAAACACAACCTAAGCTGAGCACAGAAAAAAAAAAAAAAAATGGCCCAAAACTGAACATCAACCCCGCCCCCCTCCCCAAATCATCTATTGACTGCAGTCACAACAAAAATAGCTTCTTTTTTTCCTCCAGTGTACATTGTCTTTACTTTCAAAGAGGTATTCACAGGCCAGGTTTCACTCGTTATTTTACTGAAAAATCACATCCAGATTTCTGATTCTAAGACATGACTGGAAATGCAACTTTCTACGACGCTCTCCAGGAATAAATGCAACTGGATAAAAGCAGTATGTGATTATGGGTTCTAAAATTGTGGTTTTATGACTAAAAAGGACCACAGTTATCCCCTTCACAACAGGCAATAATGGTTTAATTCTAATTTATGAGACAAAATGCAACCAAAAACTGATGGAAATATGCAGTCACACACTAGATATAAACTAGCTACTTGCACGGAGCTTGTAAAAATGAAAGAAGGGAGCAAATACAGAACAAAAGCTTCGATGAAACCATTAGAATAAAAAGAATATAAATGTACACATTCCTTCATAATAAAAGGCTTACAGCCAGTGGTAAATCCATGAAGTCTTAGACTGATCAGCAAGCACAATGTTAGGTTCAAACAAGGCAGGACTAATCGTGCATAACGCAGCAGTGTTTATACTTAATCTAGTGTGCAAAGTATTTGACCAACATTACAAAATAGGAACCATGTGATTAAGCAGTGCGATGTTTCAAAGAAGAAATAAAAAAAACATTACATGCGACTGAATGATTTAATTGTAGTTATTGCATTTTGGAAATGAACAACCATTACAAAGTAACTTGACTGTAGCCCCCCCCCACACACGGTCTGCCGACATGTAACAGCTTCAAGGATGCATGTATGCAACTTGTAGTCATCACTGTCAGAACTCACCAAGCTTCTTTACCCTGCATGACAGACATATTTAGATACAATTCCTATACATTCTAGTGGTTACATTGGTTAATAGTTGTTTAAAAAAAAAAAAAAAAAAAGCAATAAAACCCTCCAACCTCACTAAGCATGTGTAGCAATACATGGCTCTTGTAGTCAGAGCCATGCATAAGACCAGGTGGAGTACAGGAGACAAACTGCGCTCTCAACTAAAAGCCATCAATAATTAAAAACCTTTATCCAATTGTTTTTACATTGTATACACAGTTGGGACACACTAATGAGCAAAAGCAGGTTAATAAGCTTGTAAAGAAAAAAAAACAGATACAAAAAGAACCAAAGTATAACTGTGGAAGTGTGGAACTTGCAGAGTATAATGACAGAAAAAAAAAAAAAAAAAAGAATAAACGGACTGAAGCCGAGGTCAGCCTTATGCATCATTTTCCAATCTGTCTATTTTTTGTTTTTCTTCAGGAAGGAAGGCGTGCGGAACTTCTTTTTCTTTTTGGAGGGCGATTTGCAGGGAGACTCCTCTCCGTCGTGGTCCCCAGCATCGGCGGCCTCCTCCCCCTCGGCTGACTCTGCGGGGGCAGCTGATGGGGTGGGGTCTTCGGCTGCTGGGGTGGGCTCTTCGGCGGGGAGGGCCGGAGCCTCGGAGGGGTCGTCGGGGGTTAAATCCGGAAGGGTCTGTCTCAGGGTGGCCGCGTCGCTCTCGTCCTTAAAGGTTTGTTCTGGCAATGACTCTGACGGAGAAGTGGGGGGGGATAGGACAGAGTTACTGATCTCTGAAGACAAAGTTACTCCCAATCAGATGCTGGTTAAATTGTAAAAGCCACAATTTTCTACCTGGAGAAGCACCAACTTGTTATTTTTCTGGATCCATAAACAAAAACACACATGTCGTGTCTAACTAAAACCATAAGCGCTCAGAATAAATTAACACTAAAACAGTTACCTTCACACTCAAGCTACCCCAGAACAAAGCCAAGGATGCTCTAACACAACAGCTTTTCTCCAGTGGAGCCAGTGAGCAACATAACAGACTAAAAATGCATCAACACTACTTCTTTTTTCCCGACATTAAAAGCTTATGCACACATTTCTTGTTTGTTTTTGTGTTACCTTCACTTAAACAGGGAAATCTTAATGACTGCAGTTCCCTTGTTCATTTGTACCCTGTGTACAAACAGAATAAAGTGGATAAAGAACAGAACAAGCACATGTGAAAGTCCAAGATAAAAAAGGTTTTTAATAATAAAAACAACACGCATAAGTCAACACTGCAGCCGTTCTCATTAATGGATCATTAGTCATTAAATTAGACGTAAATCTTCATATTTTACAGACTTTTCGCAGGTTAAACGTTAAAAGTGCCTGGAGCACGATTTAAGTTCAGCACTTTGAAGCTCAGAACACGTTTGTGAGTAAAAATCTCGTTTTGAATTCATGATTTCTGACCTCTAGAGCAGTAGGAGCAATCCTGTTTTTTTAAAATGCAACCTAATTGTTGGTATGTAGAAAGTCTATTTAAATATGTGCCCGCTCCGATTATATCATTTTTAAAACCTACGTAAATATGTAGTTCAACCAATAGGGGTACAACTACATAGTCTATGCAGCAAGATGAAAGCTGCTTTTCAGTCGACCAAAGCAGGTTTTCTTTTTTTTTACTTTTACTTTTTGTAGGGGTGGGGGTTCATGATTCTCAAACTGTAACCAGTGTAGATACAAAACTACACATTGCAGTTTTTATGGTTGTTTTAATCTGGCTCTTGTGCCAAAAAAGAAAAAAAAAAGCATTTAATTAAATTAAATTTTCTGTTTTCCACATATAGAATAAAAGTTTTGCTAGGTGTCAAACTGGGTTTTGAACAATCTCCATTTAGAGTAAAATGATCTAGCTCATGTTTATCAAGTATGTATTTTCAATTTTGAATTACAGATGATTAAATGTGCATCAGATTTCTTAAAAAATTTAATAAAATAAAATAAAAAGCTCCAAAGCAAATACCAACTTCGCCTCGGTTAATCTGCTAAATGTTAGCCTGTCGCTGTGATCCTGTCTGTCATTGTTAGATCCAGGTTAATTGTCCCCCCTCATTTCGTACCACATGTTGCTGTTTTGAAATTATTCTAAAAGTCCGGATGTTAAAGCTGGTGCTAAATGGACTTAGGGTCAGGATGAATTGAGGCATGATTGGTATGAAACTCTTTATGACAGATAGCTGCTTTTTGTACCTTTAAAAAGATCCCTAACAAAAAGACCAAAACTGCAGGGTATGACATGGTGAAGTGGTGAAATGACCAAATACACCGGAAAACAGTTCAGAAAATTTATTTCAACAAACTCCCAAATGCCTTTCTTTATTCGCAGAGCTGAAAAACCAACAATTTTGATGTGTTTGAGCAAAAGCTTTCCATAGGAAGCCAAAGACCTTCACCATTATTATAGTGGAGGCATTTTAATCGAGTTTGGTCGGACGGCTCAACGAGGGTGTTAGTTGTGCAGCCTTGTTTTAAGAATTCAGCACAAGTAAAGATGGCAGAAAGCAGAAGAACAGCAAACATCTCCTTCCCCCGGTGGGAACGTCTCGACGTATTGGTCGTATAAACAATTCAGCAGTGGACGGCACCAATAAGGACATGGAAGATGTATGAAAAGACCAAAATGGCTGAGATACGAAATGAGGGGTCACCTGAATTTATTTTTGATCGCTATAACTTGGTCTTATTTACCATTTTATTTTTCTATCTGAACTATATTTCTTTAATTTAACATTTAGTTTTTTAGATGATTAAAGTGTATTCTGTAATTATTCAATGTAGTATTTTGTTATGCAGAGACTGTTTTAGTACATTACATTGCTATTTTTTTATATCTTATCCTACATTTGGATAAATCCTGACTTTTATTTGAAAGGAGGATTTATTAGTAAAGAATCAGGGACAATTTAACTGCTTAAGGCATTTTAATGTTCTTCAAGTTCACATCTCCCACCCCTAAGTCAATGAGAACTCGTTTTAAATAACTCATGTCAGAAATAATCATTACTTAGTCCATTTTGAGCAGCCGCATCACTAGTTGACATTTGACTTGAGCTCTTCCGTCTGTACGCTAGCTTTTTATCATTTATTACAGAAGTGACACATTAACACTGAAAAACTCGTCCTTCCAAAAACCAGCCAATAACCCGGTTTTATGAAGACTCTCCAAGCAAAAACAGACACCACTGTTGCATCCAGACGGTCAACTCGAGAACAATAAACAGCATCCACAACAGTCCAACAAGCTGCCAGACGACAACGTTATTCATGTTTAGTACAGCCCATGCGAAAGAGAGAGACCAGTGTGAAACGTTTAGCTGAATCTTCCTTTAACAACTCGAGTCAGTCAGAACAGCGATGGGGGTCAAACACCACAGACAGAAACTGGAGACCAATAAGCGGAAAAAAAGCCAGCCTTCAACAACCAGGTTTCAAGCTAAACCAGCAGCAGCCCGTTTGGTAGGAAAGCTTCAGACAAAGCACTCATGTACCTGGTAAAGGACACGCCTGCAGGACAGACAACATTTCAACACATTTTAAAACCCACCGGAAGATTGTTTTTTAATGAGACAGAAATATACATTTAAAGAAGGAATGTGCTGATGTGCAAGAAAAAAGGGTAGCTTCGTTTCAGAGTGAGTATTTGTCAGGAAGAAAAAGAGGTCAGCTAACGGAAAAGAGTGAGCAGGCAGTGAGGTTTACTTCAGTAGGTGCTCCATAATATCAGTTTTATAGATTTAAGGTAAGAGACTGCAAGAAAAAGTCTCCTATTTAGTTTATTTGCCACGGTGACATAATCTCCTTTAATGATAAACAGGAAGCCACTGAAACACATCCCAAGAAAGAGGAGCTCTGAAATAACCCCCACCAAGCCCGGATTAGAAATTCAGAGAAGTCATTAAAAAAAACAAAAAAAAAAAACAAACAGGTTAGTTCAGACGGAGAACCTCAACTACTACTGGAGCCATGCAAAGAAAAAAACGGGGTAAATGAGCGAAACACAAACGTGGAGCAGGAACTAGGAGGGTGGCGAGGAGGTGGAACAGTACATACTTACTATGGCAAAAGGTACTCTTTTGTAATTCCATCTCCTGATTGTAATCGCAGCCACAAAGAAGAAAAAGCACAAGTAGAAACAAATGTCTATGCAGAATCAAACCACAGGCACCATGGTAAATTAAAAAAGGGAAAAAAATTAAAATGTGGGGAAAATATCCAAAGACTCAAAATAACAAAAAAGAAGGGGGGGGGGAGCGGGCTATTCTTGGAAGACCCCCCCCAAAAAAAGGTGGAAGATGGCAGTGAAGGGAGAGACGAGAGGCTGTACAGAGACGTTTAAAACATTTCTGTATCAGATTACACCAGCAATCAAAAGCTGTACTATAAAAAAAAAACGTTTTATATTTACAGCCAGTTCCAGTATCACTGATGATGCTGACAAATGTGTAATCCAACAGTAATAAAGACCAAGAGGGATAATAATATCATCTACCCTGGTGTTTATCAAGCTGCAAAAACGTCTGTTTACTCTTGTCCACATTTCTTTGCAGATTTTTATCAAATAAGAAATAAATAAATCAACCCCTCTTGGGCTGTTATTACAGAAACACAAGACTTGTAGTAGTAGTATTAGAGACCACGACGGACCCAAAGAGAGACGGGAGCCTCTACAATCCATCTGCAAGGCCTGAAAACACAAGAGCTGAGGGAAAGCCATGCCACACCAGGCCACCTTAGAAAGACCACCAGGCTAACATACCTTCCTCTGCTCTGACCGGGGTGCTCGGCGGTGTGGATGTGGGCTTCGGGTCCTTTTCATCCTCCTCGGGCTCTACTTGTTGTTCTGCATCTGAAAGAAACATCCGAAATGAGACGCTTTTTCACAGCATCTACAGTTCAAGCCACATTAGTTGGCAGCACTGAAAAAGATGTGTAAAGAGTCTTAACATAAATGAATCTTTTATTGAAACAGACTCCCTCTTGGCAGTAGAAGTGGTCACAGATACAGACTCAACAGTAGGCATGAGGTACTTTTCCACATATTCATCCTTTGTCTAACCGGAGGTACAGCATTTGTTGCCTAAAAGCTAATTTTAGTCTCATCTCACCAAAGCACAGAGTTAGAGTCCCAGAAGAGATCAGCAGACTTTATATGTTTGCATCTGTGATGATAAAAAGAGAGACGCAGCTGTAGATGGTATCTAATAGTTTATACGGAGAACTTGAAACGTTCAGATCTTTTCTGCAGTTCTCCAACAGTGAGCTTTAGAGAGCGACAGTAATTGCCATTCTGTTCACCTTCTTGTACCCGTTTCCACGCTTAAGACAAACCGGCCTCCATCCCTATGATTACCTGCCTTTCCCACCTTCTGTCTGCACCGGGGAAACTAAAAATAATGGTTAAAAGTTCCTAGAAACTCTGATCAACTTGAAATGGTAGTGTTAAAAAACTGCTTTTGTTAAATTTCTTTTTATACGATCATTTGGGTAAGAATAATATATTTTTTTAAAACATGTAATCCCCCCCATTTAGGAAAAATGTAACTTTTAATTTGAGTACCTTTTTATTAACCTTTCATTGTGGGTAGATTTTACTACAACACGAGATTAATTTACTTTAGGGCCTTTTACACATCCTTACCAGACGGTGATATTATAGGTGGCAGGAACAGTAAATAAAAATAAAAACATTATCCAGAACTAAATGCTCAGAATTTTTGAATGCCAAAATAAAACTGCCGGACAATCAGCTCGTTTCAAAAACCAAAAGGGAAGACAACATAAAGGACCCCAAAACCAGGAGAAATAAAACACAGCAAAACTCTTCAAACATTTCTTATAAAAAAGGTAATATTAAAGCCCCAAAACCAGTTTTAAAAGGATTAGGTTACGGAAATCATACAACACAATAAAAGAAACCAAAACAGACATGTTAGCAGAAGAAAAGGAGGTCATTTAATTTAAGAGCAGGTGGGTTTCATAGGTTTCCCCTGATGTCTACTGCTCTGATTGGATGACCAAGCTCAGGTACCGCTTCTTCTTCTTCACATTTCTCTGCAGAAGCACCTCTGTTACATGATGGACTCTACATGGAGGACCTCTGAGCATCCTCCCTCCTCTGCTCTGCCCAATCAAACTGCAGAGAGGGACAAAATGTGCCAAAGCTTTGATGCCTTTGGGGAAGACATCAGAGACAGCGGTTTGGGGTGGCAGGGTGGGGGGTGGGGGGGGACCCAAAACAATCAAGCAGAGCCTTCAGAGATGAAATGTGGGGAAATGAGGGTACTTGCACATGGTGAAACAAAAGGCAGCAGCAAACTCCAAAACCCCCAGAGAGAGGAGAGAAAAACAGCAGGCAGGAATTCCCAGATTCCCAGTGAGGTAGTAAGACACGCCGGGGATGAGCGGGGAGGGGAGCGGAGGGCCAGAGCTTATTGGGGGGGTGACTCTGCTTCGTCTGGTGTACCTGAACCCCGACCTCGCTCTGCGGCTTCTACATCCGACTGGTCCTTGGTGAGGGCCCGCAGCACCGCGCTGTGAAACTCCTTGTGTGGAGAATCCAGAGCAGGCAGCCCTTCCTCTGCCGCCGAGAACACGTCATCTGCGGACTCTGGGACAGACGGACCCTGAGACAAAGCACCCGTGTCTGAAGCTGGAGGCCGGGCTTCCTCCGAGCTGGGCGACCCGGTTTGTCGTGGAGGAGCGGAGTCAGAGGCCTGACCCGACGCTACGGACTCTGGCTCCGGTCCAGGCGCGCTGGAGGCGGATCCTTTCATACAGTCCTTCTGTCGCTGCGCTGTAAATGCCATGTGTTTGCACGTTTGTGTGGAGAGATAACACAGCTTGGCCATTCTGAACAACGAGGTTGAACAGAGGCGTTAAGCAACAGTTAAAACTCTAATTTTAAAGAATAAAAAAAGTGTAAATGCTGACTTCTACACAGCTTGTGACCTGGGGAAAAAAAAAAGTTGCTAATGATGAGCTTGAATCCATGTCAGTAAAGCACGGTTGTTATTTTCTTATGTAGAGAAGACTAAAAATAAAAAAAAATAAACAGCTATGGTCACAGACTGAGCTTCATTTTGTTTCATTCGATGTCACTTAAGGCTCCCTCTGAAAACTCATTACTATTTAAACAGTGTCGGTGCCGCCGGCTCGTCTCGTCACATTTACCTTCACCTCCTTTCTGCTTCTGCTCCACTTCTCGCCGGTATTCCTCCAGCTCCTGGTCGGTGAGTTTATTGAAGGGGTTGGGACCAGTCTTGCTGACAATAACCTTGGGTTGGTACTCCTTCTCGATGATGGCCTTGGATGCGGTCACCAGCTCGCCCTACGGGACACACAGGTGAGAAACAGAGAGCGAGGCATCAGGAGGGAGGGGAGGGGGGGGGGGGGGCCTTTCTGTGAATACAGCTACGTAAAAAAAAAACGTCTGCCGAGCCAGAAGATTTGATAAGAAAAGGTTGAAAAGTGGTGGACAGAAACAATCAGCAGCTATTGTAGCTTTGTCAGTGATCAGTTTATTGAATTTGATCCTCTTCATGATGACTGGTGGCTCTGAGGTCCATTTGGTTGGCCTGCCTTTTTTTATACACAGCCGCCCGCTCTAATGGTTTGTTTTATTAGAGCTAGAAGCCTAATTTCCAATATAAGGAGACAATTATACACATCAGTTCTTGTGCAATAATCATGAGCAACATCGACTGGAATTTAACGCATGGTTTATCATGATGAGGATGATTTAAATGGCCTTGATGTTGAGTACTGTAAGCATAGGCTCCCCTAGTGGCAGCAACGAGCGCCGCTTTAAGCGTTAGAATTAAACAACGACAAAAGGCAACTAAGTTGCAAGCTTTTTGATAGGTTGCACAACGCCCGAACAGGCAACTCCTTTTGGTAACAACACCTCAAACATTTCAATGCATCCGTTCAATTTCATACCAGCAAATCACTGGAAGAGTTTTAACAGGAACAAGAATTTTATCCGTTTGTGCTCTATTGTTATTAAAGCTCATCTGGTGATTTGCTGTTTTTAATTTGGACAACTGCATTGAAATCTAAAATAACTAAGAGAGGGATGTTGTCATCAAAGGAAATGCCTGTTCAGACTGAAAAACATTTCAAAAATGCTCATACGGGAACTATATCATCTCTTTGTTTGCGTCTAATGCTTAAAGCAGTACTTGTTGCTGCCACCGGGGGGTGCTTGTGCTTTTAGCACACAACACCGAGCAGAAAAAGAAAGCTCCACTTATTTGCTTCTTAAATCACATCAGTTTTAACATCAAGTTCAAAACTAGAGGAGAATGACAGTGTTGGGTACGAGGTGGCACGCAAGGATTTGGGCATCACCTGGATAAAGTCTGAGCTGCAATAAATAACATTTTTTCCATTAAGATCCACTCTTTTTGTTTTAAGTTTAACAAGTCGACAGTTTTAATGTTCGCTCAGTCAAGAAACCTTGGGCTTATCCAAGTAGTCACAATCAAAGGAAGGGGGGAAAGGAGTGGTTAAAGTCAAGCAAACATGGAAAAGAAATATAACAATGTTTGAGAATTACTACGGAGACAGCAGGAAACGCAAAAACTGTGCAGACCTCAGATCAGACCACACCCCCAGTTTTATTCAATTTCTCAGAAGAAAATGTTTCCTGTAATCTCGACACAAACATTAACAAGATTTGCAGACAAACATTAACTTTATGCCTTTTAAAGTTCTGCTCTTTCATTGTTTTTTTGTTTTTTTAAACCAAAACATTTAAGCAATCTTAATGCATCCGTCATGTCCGGTAACAAATATAGACCCCGGCAGTCCAGACTTTTGTATCCCGCTGTAGGATAGATAGTAGAATGGTTCTGTGTACCTTTCTAATTGTTTTAGCAGAACTATAGGAGCCCTCGGACACATCGAGGCCGTCAATAGTGTCTGTACAGTCAGACAGAGGGGCATCCTGCAATAGCAAACCCAGTGAAAGAGGGGGGGAGCACAACCGAGCACATTAGAATTAGCAGCCTGTCAGCCAGTCACCGTCGTTCAGACACACTCACACAGAGGGGGAAAGAGTACAGCAGAGGCCCACATTTTACATCGTTAAGCAGAAGAAAGCCTTTCGTGTTAAATAAGCAGTTTCTGGCTCCAATCAAAATGTTGCAGGTAGATTTGGTTTCTACAGGGATTCTCCTTTTACTTAATATGCACAGTGACTTTCCACCTTTGCATTTACAGTGCCTTGCTAAAGTATTCACACTCCTTGACCTTTTGCACATTTACTCATGTTAATTCCAATGCATCTTACTGGGACTTTATGGGATGATGGACCAACATAAAAGTTGTTAAAAAGTGAAATAAAGAGAAGGGAAAAAGATAAAATGCCTTAACTTTTACTTACAATAAAATATCTGAACAGTGTGGTGGGCATTTTCAATTAACCCCTTAAAGCTGACAGCCCTAAATAAAGTTTTATGCCACCTATTCCCTTTAGAGGTCACCTAAATAATAAATGGAGTCCACCTGTGTGTTCTGCTGCGTCCAGACGAAACGCCTTTTCAGTGTCCAACGCCTCAACTTGGACGCTTGTGCACATAAACGTCTGACGCGCCGTCTAGAGCCTCAACGCTCTGACAGCACGTCTGACAAAGTGGCTCCTGTTGGGAGGAGCTACCCTGTTCTTTTCCTCTGCCGGACTCTTCGTAAAATTGCAGATGAAATCAAGAGAGTGGCTTGCCTTACTGAATAATACAATATATTCTGCGCCGTGTCTGAATTTACTAGATATTTCAGAGGTGTTTTGAGTTTCACCACCTACAGCAGGAGCTGCGTGTAGACGAGGGTCGCTTTCAGCGCTATTTATGCTCAACCAGCCCAGTTTGACAACCTGCTGACAGGCATCGGTGCCCGCATCTCCCACCAGGAAACCAGGTAGAGGCGCCCCATTTCAGCTGAAGAGCATCCGTCTATCTGTCTCTGGTTAGTGGGCATCATCCAGGAGGCTTGGTGTGGTTAGAAGTAAAAATATTTGTCCTGTCTGAAAATCCACCATTACGTCACAAAGCAGAGTCTCTCTGATTGGTTGATGCTCCGCGTCCAGCTGCTAAAGTTCACATCTTCCAACTCTTGCGTCGGCCGCTCTAGAGGAGCTTAAAGTGCGTCAAGCCAAACGGGAAGCACGAAACTCGCCGAAAGCTTCAAAATGCACAGCGCAAAAATGTGTGTGACGTGTCTCAGGACCTCTCAGTGCCTCCTGAGGCGCATCAATCATAGACTACGCATGTAAACCCGATGCCTTGATTTTTAAAAAGCTGTTTGGTCTGAATGCAGCATTATTTGACCACTTTAGAAATGCATTTGCCCTGTGAAGGCCTAAAACGTTCGCTAGAGTACTTCAGTGAACAAACGGCACCAGAAAGACCGAGAAACACCGCGGAAAAGCCAGGGATAAAAGTGGCGAAAAGTCTAAAGCAATGTTACGTCATGGAAGCAATTTGGCACAACTGCAAAGTTACATGGCCATCCAAACATTAATCACAAGCTGCTAAGAGGCCAATGGTAAGGCTTGAGGAGCTGCAGAGGTCCAGAACTATTACTATAGTATTACTATTTACATTGATTTTTGTAGTGCAATCTGTGATTTTTAGAGCGATTTCTAGAGTGACTTTTTTCAAGCTGTAGGCAAACGAAATTTTGTTCTGTACGCACTTTGTACATACAAAATGACAAGATATCTATTATCTATCTAGTAACTACAAAAATCTGGTATTTATGGAATAATGGCAAGGAAAAACAATCCACCATTGAAAGAGTGCCACAAGACGCAGGGAATCCTGTAAACATGTGGAAGGTGCTCTGGTCAGGTGTGGTGCAACAATAACGTCTCATCACCCTGAACTCAGCATCCCCAGCGTGAAACACGGCAGTGCTGGTATAATGCTGTGGGGATGCTTTTTCTTTAGCAAATGCATGGAAGCTGGTTAGAGACAGTGGCAAGGTGGTTAAAAAAAAACAAAAACAAAAAAAACAGAAAAATATATTAATCTCTTCATTCTGTTGGTCTCTCAGATAAATTCCCAATAAATTAACTGAGTCTTGTAGTTTTAATATGAGAAGAATGGGCAAAATTTTAAAGGGGTACGAATACTTAGCACACTGAAAACACTTGAGGAAAGTCCATGTAGAGAAGGACCAATGTAGAGAGATGGAGACAATTTAGGAAAAACACGGAAGCAGGGAAAGCGAGAGCCATTAGCGTGCTTTTCACGTTGTCAACACAATGGGATGCTAGACTGCAGCTGGGGCACATGATCTGGGAGGAGTCTTCATCATTCATGCCTCATGTGAAGTCACATCTATATATTTAGGTCAGACCTAAAACCCAGGAGACAGATAAAGCAACGGGAGTATTAAATTATCTGCATGTCCCATTTCTCTACGTCTTTGGTGCAAACATATTTTCCAAACCATCGAAAACATGGAAAGAAAACTGCAAAACATTGCAAACACCCGCGGACATGCAAACAGCCAAGGCCTGCTCTGCATTCCTTCCAACCCATATGATGGAGAAAAAAAAAGTTGCACATGCAACAAAACTAAAAAACATTATTTAGTTACAGCAAGGGCATTTTGTCTAATATATTAGGACCTCAAACTCAAAATGCTGCAAAAGTAACTGTGATGGCTAAAGGATAAACCAATTTAGCCAAATAAGTAAAAGTATGCATGACAACGGACAGACTGAGCTGACAGAAACATGGAAACCAATTTATGTTGTCACCCGTTACTCAGCATAAGAACGATCAAAGAATAATATAATTATACAGTCCCCTCATACCACCATCAACACAGAGGACTTAATCTTCTCAGATTAGGAGTTTTTATTTTAGTAATTAATAATACTAGAATTAAATTGCTTCAATTGTTTCTTTTAGTACAGCTCAGTGTCCAGAACAAGTTCATGCATTTTTAGATAATGTACCATCTTAGTTTAAGGCATGCTGCCTGACCTGGACTGAAACCATTAAAAAAAAAAAAAAAACATGTGCTTTCAGAGTTGATAAAGAGCTTTAGACCATCTTCATTAGCATCAGGTCCAGGTCAGGGAGGTTACAGCAGCGAAGCATGACGGCGGCGACTCCACACACTGACCTGGTTAAAAGCCCGGTCCATGGAGCCGGCACACAGAACCTGAGACTGGGGTCCTGCAGTCTTTATGTCCTGCAGGTTCTGCTCCCGGATCTAAGAAGAAAACATTGAAACCGGTTAAAGTTGCTTCAGTGAACCTTAGCTGGTTGTAAGGCTTCGAATACCGACTGTAAAATGAGGAGACATGTAAAAAAAAATCACATAAAACATTAAAAGACTGATACCTTATTCCGCATTTCCAGAACTTCCTTTGGGTCGGTGTTCATTGGGATAAACTGATTGGCTACTGCAGCCTGGCGAAGGCCTTCTTCCTTTGTCCACTGTAAACACGACCCAAAGTGTTAAACAGTTAAAACCGGACCACCGGGTGGCAAGAGAAGAAAAAATAAAATAATAAAAAATAAAAAACAAAAACAAGCACAAAAATATATGTAGACGTAACTCAACGCAGGCTTCACAATCATGCAAAAAAATAAAAAATAATAATAAAAAAAATCTACAATGTTAAATGGATTCCGTTTTTTTTTTTTTTTTTTTTTTAGAATAAATAAAAAGCGAGCCAATGATGATGATAAATGTTTAGGGTAATTTTTGATAAGCTTTGTTTTCATTTTTCAGAAACATGTTGAATTCTTCTGAGAGAATTGTATCAAATCCATTCCTTTTACATGAAGGGAGGATTTGGACTGCTCTGACACAATACGTGACTTTTCTGCCTTCATCTGGAGCCGTGTTTGGTAAAACAAACGCAAGTTAAAAAGTCTAGCAATTTTCGTTTTCTTTCCTCATTTAACATCTTTAAGTATCACTTATCTAAGTACCTTGGCTGTTTGTTATACATCTCAGTGTGTTTATAGCCACAAAGCATGCATATTAATTTGAGTAACTCTCACATGAACAAACTTAATTTCCAATCACCAAAAATGGCAATATCACTGCTTTCTTTTAACACTTGAAATTCAGAAAATGTACTTATTTTGTGGCCACAATATTTTTGGTGGAAATGGCCTGTTTGTTGTTGTTTTTTTTTACTGTTGAGAAGCTTAGCTTCCACAATGGGCCACACTTATTGAACATGTGTATGACAATGTAATGATGTTCACATAAACGTATATATTTAAATTCAGATACTGGATCAGAACCTGAAACTCCTGGACTTTGACTTTAAATTGCATATCTGAGAGAATCTTTTTAGTCTTTTGGTCATCCATCTTATACATTTTGTAGGTGAGATTCTGGAAAATACGATTTAATGTTGTGTATAAAGTGATTCCTTTTTCCAGCTGCCAGATTTATCAGTTCATATGCTGGGATTTCCCTGTACACATGATTTCAAAAAGCCCATAGGGACGCTGGTACATTGAAAACCTCTACTCCTGATTCTACTCCACACAAAAAAAAAAAAGAAATGATCCCTGAACTACTCACAAAACTACGGAAATCATTTGTCATCATCATCGATCTACCATTTGAACTAAAACTGAAAACAACTACGGCATGAGTCAACAGGAAGAAAAGAAAAAAAAGGGAAGGAGGGAGCGTGAGGAGACGTGGAGGGTGAGTGGTGGTGAGAGGTGGCTGGATGGGTGGCCGAGAGACGATGAGGCTGGCTTACGAAGCGAGAGTGGCAGTGAGGGGTGAGCTGGCATCACCAAAGTCATTTTCCAGGCTGATACACAACAAGGACAACAGAGATAAGAGAGAAGCACACCCAAGAGCACGTGGCCATTTTGGGACAAGTAAAGCCACCATCACAACACTGAGAACAAAGAACATCCTTCCAGCAGGGGATGAAACCTTTCACAACCTTTCCAGTGGCTGTTTTTTTTTTTTTGTAAATAAAGAAAATTAGAAATATTTTCGCAAACCTGGTAATGCTCAGCGTGACTGAGGGGAAATTTATTGCACTAAACGGAATGAGCAGCGAATGAAGATTCAACACCAACTTTCATGCCACTTAACATGAGCATGTGACTCGCAGTGGGGAGCAAAACGTCATGACCTCATTCCTGTGTTTGCTCCAAGCGTTGCTGCATTTCTGGGGGTGGGGTTACGGGAGGGGGGGGGGGTCAAGATGATGGGTACAGCAGGGCTGGGTTGGTTGAGTATGGGATGAAAATGTAAACACGATATACTCACTGAGAAAGAGTGTCACAACATAACATGTCCTACTTTCCCAACAGGAGATAATTGATTCAAAAGGTCAGGTCAAATTTTATCATGTCTTTGTTTTTTTTTTGTTTTTTGGTTATTTTAATTCTTAAAACAGATTCATTCATGCAAGCGGTGAATTTTTTTTTAAAGCTGCTTTTTAGGTTAAAACTAAAACAAGACATTTGACAAAAACAAGAGGCAAAATAAATTAGAAGTAGCAAGAGAAATAAAAAAAAAAAAAGCAAGTTAAAACTGAAGATTTTGCTTATATAGCTCCCCCACAAATACTGGCACCCCTGATAAATATGTGTAAAAATAAAAATAAATTATTGCACTAGAATGACATCACACAAAAACAAACAAACATAAATTTCTTTTTTTTTTTTTAGACTTTGGGAAATAAATTCTCAATTTCTGATTTCTTTGTCAAAACAAAAACACCCGAGCCACCATTACTGGTACTCCTAACAGCACCAATAAAAACGTATATCTATGATGATCTGAAAGTCGGGCAATGTTTTATCATCCATCACTTCCAGTTTCCCTGGTGGAGACGTGTTAATTTCTGTTTGCTGCTCTTAAAATGGTAAAGGAAACCAAACCTGCCAAACAGGAAGGTGGATTTGTGTTGATAATAAATCATAAACAAATTAGAGTTTGAAAATGGTAACAAGATAATACCTATTCACCTAAACCTTCCCACATCATCTGTCCTAACAATAATAATAAAAAAGGTCCAATTTATTCTCTTTTATATCTTTTAAATTATTCTAAATAATTTAAAAGATATAAAAGAAAAACAACAACAACAGGTCAGACGTTAACCTGATCGTTGAGATTTTGTTTTCCAGAACAGATGGCCAAAGCGACACCGAAAGAGGTTGCTATACACAAATCACTCCTTTTTTCTATTTAGGTCTGAAGAGGATAAACTTATAGGAAATTGAAGAGTGGCTGAGAAAGAACCCACGACCACAGACAATCTAGAGATTGCTCTTCCTATACTTCAATGAGTGCTGCGTTATTAGCAGAAGGGGTCCAGCCAATTGTGGTGAACATGATTTTTAATCTGAAAGTAATTCTGTGTGAGACTATCAAATTTAAAAATACTTTATGTACATATTTACCAGGGGTGCAAAAAGTTGTGAAAGCTAATGCAATTCTATTCGCAGAAAAATAACTATTCTCAGGGGCATGCCACTTTCCACCGGTTCCCTGAAAAGTTTGGGTACGCTCAAAATCTTCTCTCTACAGCAAAGCGACATGCGGTTTCAGCATATAAAGCTTCTCTTGAGCTCAAATCATATTTTAATTAATTATTTTTTAGAAAACAGAATAAGCCAACATCAAGATGCAACGCGGGGGGAGAAAACAAAAAAAAAAAGGGGTTGCGCTGGGTTTGGGCATTTGTGTGGTCAGGTCAGCAGCTCCATCTTTTCCATCTTGCTGTGTTCACCTGCCTAACTGAAGACTCATGCCACACCCCTGCTGCTCGCTCCTCTGGGAAAAACCAACACATACAACACATTTCACACCACACATGCTGTGGGGCATGCTTTGGGCAACTGGCCAGGCATCATGAAGCTCACGGAGACCCCAAGAGTCATGGGTGCAGCATTAGAAAGGTGACTTTATTGGGTTCTACTTCAATGGCAGCAGAACTGGGACTAAAAGGCCAAAATGCAATTAAAAGCTGGCTCTTACAGGTAATAGTTGGCCATCAATTTGATATTTAAACTTTGCTTTCCCATTTTAGTGTCCCCTGCCCCTCAGGATGCCGACCAACTACCCATCTCTACCAACAAGGTAGCAGTCAATTCTATACTATGAACAATAAGGTAGGCACAGACCAAGCAGTTGGTTATACAGCTTGGCACGCAGACACCGGACGAGAGAGACTGCAGCAAGGGTTTGACGTGATCGTGTGTTATGTTCGTCCACACCTTAGGCTTCGACTTGGGGCTGGTGCCGTCGGGCCCGTCCTCGTAGGGCTCGTCGGGCCGGCCGCCGGCATTGACCCAGCGGGTCTTGTCGCGCTGGCCGCGCTGGAAGCTGTGTTTCAGCGGGGAGCGAGCGCCTGAGTCGCTGTCCTCCCCGTGGGAGTAACCGCCGTGGGCGGAGGAGGCGAGCTCCGCGTCACTATACTTTTTGCCTTTGTCTCGCAGAGCCGGGCAGCGGTAAGGATAGCCCGTCCTGTAGCCCTGAAAAAAACACGGAGGGAGCGGCAGCAGGAGTTAGAAACAAGGGCAATGCAGTCAACGTTTGACATTAATATACACTTTAGCATGGATCAAAGTGGAATGTCACATTTAAAGGTGCATTGGGCAAGTAAATTAGCGCGTCACCTAAATACGTTACACCCCAATCACGCCAATAAGCCGCTAGAGTTTTTTCAGCGAAAACGTGCTGAATATTGCCAACAGTCATCCCACTTTGTGAAGGCTACTTCAGTAAACCACCGAGCGCTGTTAGCATCATATAAGGTGGCGTACCAAACTGCGCAGTGCAAAAAGCCCCACACCATAGCAGAGGAGCTGATACTGCCTCCTCATTTTGATCAAAAAAAGAAAGAAAAAATGAGCACAAATTGTTTAATTCATTTTGGTTTTGTAGGTTCAAGTGTTTTATATATTGTGCTCCTGAGTTAATGTTGCTGAACTGATAGATATATATATATATATATATATATATATATATATATATATATATATATATATATATATATATATATATATATATATAGTTTTTGTAGTTTATTAGTTATTATAATAATTAAATATTTATTGATCTGATTTAATTTTGCAATGGTGCAATTAGTTGGTCAAACATGTTTACAGTTTAAACAAGGATTTATTTATTTTTAATTTCTTAAAACACGATTTGATAAAGTTATTCTTTGTAAGTTTGACCATATGTCTTTCTTTTTTTCTTTAATGTTAATAAGGATAAAATGTTACGCAGGGATGGATAGTCATGGTGGGGAGTGGGGGGCGCAAACAGTTTTCTTCTTGCTAGGGGGGGGCGTAACAGAAAATAATTGAGAAGCACTGCATTATGGCAACGCCACTCAAACAAAGTACATTGAACCCGCGGTCTGCATTTGTAACGAATCAATTTTATGAAGGTAATTTAGCGGTGTCTTGTTTCTCAAAAGCTTCAGGCTTAAAGATGAACATAGAAAAAAAATGTGAAATCTTAGCAATTCAAAATAATCAACCGACTTTAATTGATAAAAATGATGTGAAATATTTAGCTATAATGATTAACAAGGACCGCACTGGAAATGATATAACAAATATTCAAGCCATTTTACAAACAAAAAAACAAAAACAAATATTTGACAGTTGGCTCAATTTTTGGAAGAATATTGTTGACAAAAACGGGAGGGATAGCCAGATTAATTTATCCAGCATATATCTTAAATATACCAAATACTACAATAAAAAAAATTATAAAATTCATCACAATTTCATCTGGAATAATAAAAAACATGTGATCAGAAAGAACGACATAGTAATATCAGTAGAAAAAGTAGAAAAAGGAGGAATAAACGTTATTGATTTTAAAGTGATGAATGCCGTGATTAAATTAAAATGGCTGCAGACTTTTATTAAAAATTAAAAGAGTTTATGGTTTATTTTCCCTTCACAACTGTAAAAAAAAATTGGAGGAAGGAAATTTCTCTTAAAATATAATTTTGATCCGGCAAATTTACCGATTAAATTGTCAGACTACCACAGAAGCATTCCAAAAATATGTTAATAGTTTTCATGTCTCGATTAAGATACTGGAAAATAACCGTAAATTAACAAAATAAAATTAATTTGTAACAAATGGAGACCGCGGGCATAATGTTGTTTGTTTGAGTGGATTTGCCATATGTTGACGTCATCGGGAAGCGTCCGAGTCGATCTGGTACCTACACCGGCCCTTCGTATGACGCCATAAACGGTAACCAGCAGCAGTAATACAGCGACACCAAAACGTCGTCAATGACACGATCGACTGTTCTGAGAGCTAGAAATCAAAGCGGTGTGTACGTACGGTCCTCAGGGCTTACCAAATTGTCGAGCATTCTCATGAGAGCCTCAAACTCCTGCTCCCCGATTTGCCACTTGGGGTGTGTTGACGCCCCGTCGCCTGCCGGCTCAGGGACACGTGGGCGTGATTTGTACTTGGCGGGGTCCAGCATGACCAGATTGTCCGGCCCTCCAGCGCTGGCCAGTGTTCGCACCTGGAAAACATTCAGGAGGTATACAAACGGAGCAACCACAGACAGACCCAGAGCAGGGAGAAAAAAAAAAAAAAAAAAAAAAAAAAAAAAAAAAAAAAAAAAAAAAGGAGGGAAGGAGGACACACACACAGCCAGGAAGCACAACACGGACAAAAACATGGGAGAAAGAGGTTATGGGGAGGAAGGGACAAAGGTTTCTTAAAAGATGAAGACAATCTTTATGGTAAATAGAATAACCTAAATAAAAACAAAAATAAAATATAATTTGACAAACAAATAAAAGTGAAGACAAAGCAGCTTTATAGGCCTCAGGTTAGACCTACCTGGATTTCACAGGCGGTCACCAGGTTGTGGATGTAATAGAAAGCCTCCTCCACCGTTTCTCCCACCGACACCAACCCATGGTTCCTCAGGATAAGAACCTGAGAGGAAGAGGAAAACATCTAAGTTTTGCAGCCAGAGCGCGTCCCCATTCATCTTCTCTCTCACGCCCCGGCGGTACCTTGCTCTTGGGCCCGAGGTTCTTCTGTATGAGGACTCGTTCTTCTTCATCCACCAGGATGCCGTGGTAATCGTGATAGCTCACCTCCCCCAGGGACAGAGCCTCAGGCGAGATGGGCAACAGCCCGCATTTCATGGCCGACACCTGGAGCAAAAACACCATGGGGTTCATGAAGCATCTGGATCACTGGAAGAATAGTTTTTTTTTTTTGTTTTTTGTTTTTTGCTCGCCCAAGCCGCCGTGCGCGCTCACCGCTGCACCTGCCGCCGTGTGTATATGTACGACACACTTGACGTCGGGCCGTGCGGCATAGATGGCAGAATGGAGGGTGAAGCCGGCCTGGTTGACCCCAAGGTTGGTGCTTCCTCGGTCTACGACTTCACCATCAAGGTTTATCTTTACCTGAGAGGGATTCAGCGTGAAGGAATTATGGATACACTGTTAGATTCTATAACATTTTTAAAGAATTGTTTTAGGGGGGGAAAAAAGGCAGTAGTTCAAATATATTAATTAAAGATTGTAATAAATACCAGGACTGATCCTTACCAAACTAGAGGCGGTGACCTCACTGTAAAGGAGCCCAAAGGGAACAATTAGGAAGCGTTCCTGGTCCGAGTTCACTCTGACCTACAGAACAAATAAAAAGACATTTGAGTTCAACTCTAATATAATCCCAAGTATTTGCTGTAAAGCCTCCTTAAAGAGTCCCTGACTAAACTCCACCCCTCTGCTGTGGGTCTGCAGTCTGATTTTATGACAGCTGTACCCCCAAGTTAGCCATGTTTTGCAGTCAGTTGTTAAAAATCACAACCTACTGTCATGTGCATGACTTGCAAATTTGTATCATGGGCAAAACTTTATTGATCTAAAAAAAAAAAAAAAATAAATAAAAAATGGAAGAACCTGCATTTTGCACCCTTAACAATTGGCTGCTACATGACCCGCCATCTTTGTTAAGCTCAGAAACCTTTCATTCTGGGTGCCGGCTGCTGAAACACATTCATTTACATTTAATAAACGTCTCAAAGCAAAATGTTCAGTTTACGAAAGAACTACATGAACGTAACAAAATCCTCGGCCAGTGAGTCAAAAAAACGCGAGTAAACATGCCAACCCTTTCATCAAAATGTTGCTTTATGGCACGCGGGACGGCCATCTTACTGTGAGGTGGTTATAGATGAGCTCAGACCATCCGAACAAGTCGGCGAGCCGATAGAAGGCAGCCAGTTTGCAGCGGAGAATCTTCTCGCCCTTGTCGTAGGAAATGGAGTCTGAGCCTCGCAGGTCGTTGACCGGCGTCACCATCCCCAAACCTGTGGACAGAAACGGGCGACGCAGAAAGATTGTGATCAGTTCAAGTCAATCCAGTCATTTATCATAGAGCTGATTCACAGCAAGTTTCATCTCAAGTCACTTAATTTATATAGAGAGAAAGTAGATTAAATCCAACCAACGTCAAATAAATCCTAATTCAACCCTAGTGATAAAACACTGCATTCAAGTTTGGTTCATTATGGCAGCTGCTTAAAAAAAGAAAAAAGTAAAGACAATAAGGTATTAGCAGTGTTGTATAGTAACAAAGTAAAAATACTTCACTACTGTACTTAAGTATATTTTGGAGTACTTTATACTTTTCTCAAGAATAACATTTTTTCATAACTTTTACTTTTACTTCACTATATTTGTGAACTTAATTGCATACTTTTACTCCAATACATTTTTAATGTTTGGTTTAGTTACTCGTTACAAAAAGAGAGACTCACGCACGCAAGTGTTTTGACCCCACCTACTGATTGACTGCGGGACTTGCCTGGGCTTGTTCATCACCACTAACAGGATATGAAGCTGGTTCAGTGGTAAATCAGGTTAAATTAACCTTGTGTTATAGGTAAAGCATCTAATAGCAGAGAGTCCTAATTTTCTTAACTAAATGATAACCTGCAGGTGTATCTATTAGCAGGTTTACCACTTCCTGTAGGTTAAGTAGACCTGGTTTATCACTTAACCATGTTCTTAGTATACACCCCCTGGTCTAAATTTTGCCTGCACTTGGTTGTGTACAATTTTAAAGTGCATAGCACTGACTTTACTTGAAGAAGGAAAACTGAAAGCTTACAAAAAGGTTGTATTTTCTGTCTAAACTTGGTCTAAATTTCTCCCGCACTTGGTTGTTTATATTATTTCAAGTGAATTTGACTTTCAAAGTTTACCAAAATCTAAAAAATGTCATTCAAACTGCATTTGCTTTGTTTTACTTCTTACTTATACTTTTTATTACATTACTTGAGTACATCTTTTTTTTACAGTAATTTTCATACTTAAGTACAAGACATTTCAGATACTTTAAGACTTTAACTCAAGTGACATTTCAGTCAGTGACTTGGACTTTTACCAAAGTCATATTTTGGAAAGGTACCTATACTTTTACTTGACTCCGAGATTTCAGTACTTTATACAACACTGGGTATTAGGCATGAATAACAATGGTCTGCAAGTGCATCATTAAACAAAATGCGAACAATAACATATTGTGCTTAGTCAAAGACAGCTGGTATCATTGTGCTGCCATTAACTCTGGCATACTCTGCATTACTCAGTGTGAGTGCAGACATGGTAGTGCTGAGGTCACAAAGTCCTCCGCGCTTTATTTTCTTGCTTACTCATGTTGAGAGCCGCCATGCCTCCTTGCGGCGCAGCTGGATACATGGAAGGCATGCTGGTGGTCATGAAGTCTGCGATCTGCTGCAGCGCCAACAGGCTCGTGGGCGTCTTCCCCTTCTTCAGCTGATCCTGGATCATCGTCTCTAGCTCTTCACAAAAAGCCTGTCAGTCATGAAAAAAAAAAAAAAACATTTTAAAATGCTGGTTTGTGTATTACAATAAACTAATTTGCTGCTTTTTGGGTTTTTGTTGGTATTTAATGTTCCCAGATTGATCCAATACACTGACGGGGCTCTGAAGAATCATGGAGACCCTCTTCTTCTGCTCCATCATGTTGAAGTCCTGCCGCAGGTCAGGCGCCATGTTCCTCTCCCTCTGGTACTCGGGGCTGCTCTCGTCCACCCGGTCAAAGTAGCGCTCCTTGTGCGGGGCTGTGGTGGGAGGCGGAGCCGTCACCACCCCGGCACCTGACTCGCCGTTCATCCTGGGTTGGCCTCCTGCAGCGACCGCAAAGAAGAAGGCCGTTAGCGTTCTATGACGCGGCGCAATAAACACAACGTTACATTGTACATTTCTGCAAACTAACACCATCCAGCTGTTCACCGCGGGTTGATGGCAACAATCTCAACATTGGGCAAGGTTTAGGATTGGTTGAGGGCGTAATGGTGGCCAGACGGACTAATGGTGGGATGGAAGGGTCAGACAAACAGCTAGCCAGATTATTATTTACAAATGGCAGACCAGGGTTCCTACAGCATAAGGCAAGTTAAATTCAAGACTTTTTAAGACTTTTTAATGCCACTTGAAATAAAAAGTTAAGACCAACTTCACAATAAACAAGAAAAACCTGGTTGCGACAACTTCACCCAAATGTTTATTTTAACATAAACCATTACTTTCTGGCCCAGTATTCATGTTTAAAATTTAGAAAAACATTCCATATAGGAAGAAAGCTAAAAAAAAAAAAAAAAAAAAAAAAAAAAAACACACACAAATTACAGATATATTTTTAACAACTACTGAACTGAATTCACAAACTTTGTTTTGTTCTCTACTAAAATAAACTATAAATCAATTTTAAAAACCACAACATAATCAGTGCCAACTCTTTTTAACAGCTATGGTCCGGCCACAACAGTTTTTATTGGTTCCGCTATCGGGACTGAACCAATGATGGTTACATTGAGCCGTTCGGTAAATTAAAAAAATGTAATTGTGTCAATCATTTTACTGTTTGGTAAGGATTACAAAAATAAAATCCTATTTATGACCTGGTAACAATTTTAAGACCTAAGAAAGACTGATTTAAGACATTTTAATGCTAATTAAGGCCTTAGTTTTATATTACAGAATTCAATGCCTTTTAAGACTTTAAGGATCCGCGGGAACCCTGCAGACATTGGGAACACTAATGTTTTCCTGTACACCGTTTGCCGTATCCATATTTATCCAGACCTACAAAATATAAGCGCCACACTTGTCCAGACTGTAGGAACCATACAAAAATATAGTGTCAGAATTAAAGCTGCACTATATACCAAATCACAACCTTAAATACTGCAAACACAAAAAATTGCTTGGTTTTAAGATTTTGTAAGGGTAAGGGATTTTCACCCCCCACCCATACGTTCAGCTCGTCCATCTCCAGCGGTCGTTGGGCCGAGGGGCGGGTTACACCCTGGACAGGACGCCAGCCCCATCTCGGATGCTGGAGAAAGCCAGAGAGCCAATCACACAACCCACTCACTCTCCTACTTCCTGCCGCGGTCGGGTGGTTGCTTTCTCTAGTTCATATTGGTTTTGATTGATTTCCACACTGTCCTGAAAACTAAAAACACAGCTAGCCTGTCAATAATTGGCAAAGAATCACCACAAAAAATCAAACGCAACAGCGGTTAATTGTTGGTATTGTTACAGCCCTGTTCATTATCAGTCTGATGTTTTTATGTCATGCTGTTGGCTTTACTAATAAGCCACTGTATGCAAAAGGAATTATTTCATTCACATTTTTGTGTGCTCCCTTTGTCCACTGCTGCAAATCGCCCCCAGCAAAAAAAAGCAAGAGATTTGCAGATAAAGGACCAATTAAATGTGGACATCCGGGTCCATTTCCTGACAACTGCTGTGAGTTTGAGCAGATCAGCGGTCTCCAGCCGTCCGTCACAGCACGGCCCACTCAGGCTTCGACTCCGACTGGACACGGGCAGACTTTACAAGAGTGAAAAGTGCAAGCAAGGATTCACAACGGGACGCTGGCAGAGACCGAGGTAGCCCATTAGTCCGCATCGATATAAATGCTCAGCCGCAGCTCCCGGGGCAACTGCTGCCCCAACTGGAAGCATGCGGCGTCACCGTGGGGGCCGACGGATCCTCTGTCAGCGTTTCTGTCCGGTTTCATCAACGTTCGTCTCCCACAACAACGTTTCCACTGTTCTCACGTCTCCCGCTTCCATCTGAACATTTGTGTTTCCATGCTGTCGCTCTGACTCTACAGCCGCCGTGTTTGCTTTGTGCTAATGTCTAAAAATCTATAAAGCGAGGCTCAATGTTCTGGTTAGGCTTTACAGCATATTTTGCTTTTCAGAGAATAGAAAAGCAGGCTGACATAGCAGAGATAGTTCATTTCTTTTATATTATTTTAAAAGCTTTAACAATTTTTGACAGACTGAGTTGAATCGAACAGCCAAAGCTACTTAACAACCCTGCAGCGTCGGCAGTTCTGCACAGACTGACCCCCGTCGGACTGATTTCTACAGGGGAGGTCCTAATGCTTCCAGACTCCCCGTCAGATCTAATTCACTTTGTTGTAGACTGGAGTTAAGCCACAAGCTGAGCTTGCTGTTGGTTGTTCATGCTCGTGTCGCTATGGCTGCAGCAAGGTGAAACATCTGTGTGCAACGAAAAACCTCTGGCCAAGGATGCAACACAGTCCAAACAGGCCGAAGATTTTCTACTGAATGCTTTGCGTGGAGACTAGTTTAGACTTCAGAAACATTTGCTTACATTCCATAGATAATAAAAAAGTCTCTATTTTTAGGAAATAAAACAATTACTTCCTTTAGCATTAATAACTAATGACAATGATCCACTCAAGCCTAATGCCCCCTAGAACTAGCGCTCCCACATCAATATTATAATAAACATTGACCATGAACGCTTTACTTGCAACTGCATTGCAAACAATCTGTTAGTTGATCACGTTCCCATGCAAACTATGTAAACGAGTTGTTAAACAACGATATTATGCCTTTCTGCAGAGCAGCAATGTCCCAACAGCACTCAAACTAAGAAACTAGAACACAGGGAGAATTTGAAAGCTTACCAATCGCCACACTGGTAGAAAGAACAGCAGGGACTGTGTAGAGCTGGAAGAAACGTTTAGCCAAAGCTACCGTTTTGCTAGCTTAAAGAAAAAGCTCAAATCTACCAGTCATACTGATCCTACAGTTCAAAATACTTTTAATGAGATGTGAGGGAAACCCAGAGGAAAAAAAACAGCTCACCTCCATATTATGGCATATCCATGCCTGCATAATGCCCCTCCCCCACTTGTTGCTATGCACTACAAGTCACCTTTTTTTTTGCGTCACCACAAAGAAAAGGAATGCAGATGTTTAAAAAGATTTCTAGTATGGTTGCACAATATCAGATAAATATGCAACTGTGCTTCTATTGTTGAAAATTGCAAAGGCAATGCAACACAACATTTTCTTCTTCTTCAGTTTTCTTACTGCATCCTCAGTGAACATTCATCAGGTGTAGAACGTAGCTTTAGTATTGGTTTGCTTACATCCACCAGTTGCATCTTAATGCAGAAGGTTACTAGAGCAGCTTTACAGAATATTTTTAATTATATATTTGTGTGTCATGCAAAATGTACCAGGATATCTAACTGTTAGGTGTCTTGTAAACAGCTTTGAGGGATCAGTTTATAAATCAAACAAGCTCATGGAATCGTTCAATTGGGTCACTTCCGCAACCATCGGCTAATCAATTTGTTTACATTTTATTCCCGCTGCACTCACCGGTTCCAACTGATTACATCTGGCAGTAATGTAAGAGAGACAACACGAACGTCTCCAGGCGACATAAACATGGCTAAAACAAAAAGATCAGATTATTTCTTGCTGACAGTTTAGCCACGAAGGGGCTCTAGATACAGGAAGTGCTCTCCAACTATGCAGAACGCCGTCGATTCAACAAAATCCCCTTCTCTCCTCAGAAATGTAAGCCCATTGTACTCGACGGGCTTTTGCTCCTGTTGAGAGCGCAGTCACTATGGAAACCAAAAGCATTACCATGGAAACGCAAGACATCCTTTTTAAAAAGATTATTATGTAAGAAAAAGCAGCAGGTTAACATCACACCGCGAGCAAACCAGCTTCCGGAGGAGGAGGACACCCCCCAACAAGACTGTTAGTCATTTTATATTAAAATCATGTAAACGTTTGTGAATGAAGTCCACAAACCATCAAAACTTATTACACAGCAACAACTCATGTCTGCTCAGTGTATAATGGAGAAAGATTCCTGAATTTGACCAAAGGCAGAAGAAGCAGAGATTCTGGAGTGACGGTATTTATGTTCTGACAGGAAAAGCGGTCCTCGTTGAGTTGTCAGACAGCTTACTTTTGAGGAGAACGGAACATTTTAAAACTGGTTGCTGCATTCAGGTATACAGACCCCCATGTTTAAAGTCTGCCCTCAGTAGGACGAAAGGTCTTGTAGGAAAATACCAAAACACAGAGGAAACAGTGATTTTATCCTTTTAATACTTCAATGAGGCAATTCAAATCTGATTGTTACAATACATGATTGGCAAGAAGAGAGAAATGTGTTCTTTTATTCGAGGTGGCAAGATTATTTCATACTTCCAAAAAACAAAAAAAAACTCAGGTGGAGAAGACTTCATAAGTTTCTTACCGCCGAATTTCTATATTGTAGCTTTCAAACAACAAAAAGGTTTTTGCCCAGTTGACATGTCAAGAACAGGCTGGGAGAACTCCCACATCGGGGTTGCAAGAACCAAATCACATTTGTTTTCACAGCCATGTTTTCTGGCATGTACTTTACTCAACCCCCCCCCCCAGGCTAAGCATCATTTGTATTTTGGAAATGCCTCGATGTTTGAGAGCGACATTAAAGTTCCCGCCTAAGAAAAAACCTCCCTGTGTAACTAAGCTAACACGCTAGCTGTTTTTAGCTTGACGCACACAAACGCCCCTCCTTCGAGCTGCATGACGCATCGCTCCCCCAGGTTTCCCTGTTCTGCCATCCCCACCACAACACCTACTGCCAGAATCACCCCGTTTTCTTTATTTCCACCCTTTCCTTTTTTTGGCATTTTCTTTTTATTTCTTTTGCTGGTGATTTAACATTTCAAAAGCAAACAGCCCATTGCAACAAACGGGATCACCCCATTCTCTGGGGGGAGACCCTGTGTTCCGATGGGCTTTTAACTAGTTTTATGCCAAGATGCTGAGGGTATGCCGTTTTATCTTTTTATTTTTTATTTTGTGGTTGTTTTTACTGCAAAGCATTTTGTGTTTTTTAATCCTGTAAAAGGCATTTACTTGCTCACCATGGGAGAGTGAACCATTTTCCTTGTCCATGTACACAATGTTTCTAAGGGATCAGATAAGAATCTGCACCGTAGGTCCAAAATTTTTGGCCCCAAATTCAATCAATGTAGTTTAAGTGTTGAAGATGATTAAAGAAAAAATAAATAAATCAATGCCATATACAAGCTGGTAAAAACATATAGCTTTGCAGTTCAGTAAAACAGGCCTTTGCATCAGTAGTACATGTTGTACATTGGGATCCGATGGTGTCCTAATTAAGTGACTCTTGAATGCTGTTTCACATGCTGCAGAATCCTCTTTATTTGATGGCACTGGTGTTTAAGTTCCTTGACGACTTTCAGGCTAGCTTTCTTTTTCTTAACATCCTACTGAACATGCAGCATAAAGACTTATATAGGTTTACGTCTCGCTCCTGCTTACAAACTTGTCCATCTAGAGCAGGAAATCTAATGCCGGCCTGCTTCTATTTATGACGGACATGTTGATAATTCGGCTTCAAAGTTTAATTTGGGTGCCTAACGCATTAATTTTTCTTCACTCCTGGTCTTTTTCTAAATTCCACATTTTACAAGCAATCACATGGTAAACACCTAAAGGTTGTCAATTCATATCGAAGTATACATTTCAGCTTTACAATAGGAAAAAATATACTTGGTTTCAAAATTTAATCGTCAAGTATGTAAAAATAATTTTGAAACTCTGCCAGCAAGTTTTTTAATTCCTTTTGCACAAAAAAAAAAAAAAAAAAAGTGTAGTGCTGTGAATACATTTTAATTATCTCACTGATCACAGAATATGTTTAGGAGGCTGAAGTGGCAGCGACTGATATTTTGTCCCCACAGGAGGTTTTTTTTTTGCAGGAGAGCTCTCCGTTCCTCCATCGCCTCTCCTGATGATCGTTTGATAGGGAAGCTGTGATATGACTCGCTGATAATTTGGCTCGTGACCTGGCTTTTCTTGTGGTTCCAGTTAACCAGTTGTGGGCAAAAACGTACAGGAACGGTCGTCACCTACTTCATAAACTAGAAGGTGTTGCTCTGAATGGTTGACTAGTAAAGACTGACGTTGTGGCAGCTTGCTGAGCCGAGTTCAAGTCCCTGCCACCCGGCTGAGCGCCTCAAACAGACAGGGTGCAGCAGCGGCAAATAGGCTTACGCTCACTGTGAACATCAGTGAACGTCACTCAAAGACTGGATGTCAACGTGAAGTATTGTGTGACATTACTTGTTGGTGTTTCAAGTTTTATAGTCAAAGCACATGATTCTGTCCACGCTTTTTCCATCGGCTCACCTTCTCTGCCCATAAAAATCAAATATTGAGATTTGTTTCCAAAATAAAGGCAACTTTGAGAAATGAAGCTACGACTAAGATCCATCAAGTGACTGCAAGTGAAGTTTTAATACAAGTGTAAGTTGGTGTTATAAGCAGTTTTAAATAGACACTAACAAGATGCCTTTATCCGTCTCTGAGCTGGATGCCTTTCATTGCTGGAGCTGAAGAACAGCAGACCTTCATGTGATTCTCCGTACAGCATCACCAGCACAACCACAAACGGGGGGAAATTTATCGCTATACCATGCCGGGCCTCATTATATGCGCTAAGCTGTAATTAGTGTACACAGATGAGTCTGTTTACACAGCGAGACAACAACAAGATAACTTGAACTATAGTTTAAGAGTAAAGAAACAGCATGTGCCTTTTACTATAATCATTGCTCACAGGTCTGACAATTAGCATTTTATTAGAAAAATGTACAGAAACACCGGTTCTCTGTGAGTACAACAGGATGTTACCTTCCTGGTGAATGAAAAGTCCTCCAAAAGTAAAGACTGCCTGAAGTTTCTATTTGCTAATTGCCAAAATAATGAGACAAAGCAATTTGGTGTCCCAGATATGAACAAGTTTGGTGCAAAACATGCAAATCAACCCCAGAATAAAAGGCAAAGACTTTGCCCCCATGTTGACCAGAGCTGGTAAATGTGATCATCTGAAGCTAAATGAGTCCTATAACAACATGGGCTGAAAGGCCACTCAGCGAGGAAGAAGCCATTACTGCAAAAGCAATGCAAGACCTTCATTTTAAGCGACTCGTGATCAGATGAAAGTGAAATCCAAGGATTTGGACATAATAACCATTGCTACATTTGGAAGAAAAAAATAAAAAATAAATAAATAAATTAAAAAAAAAAGGGGGAAAGCTGCAAGCCAGAGAAAACAACCTCAGAAAACAACCTCATCTATGAAGAGAACTCACCAAAAGTGCAAAGTATGACAAAATGACCAGAATCCCTTTAAAACCCCAAAAGATACAGATTCCTGGTTGTCATAAGATAAAAAAAAATGTTAGAAGTCAACGTTGCTTAATTTAAAAAAAAAAAAAAAAAAATGACAGGATGGTTCTATATCAAGTTACAGAAAACATTTCCATTCACTCAGTTCTAGGCTTTGATTGGATGCAATATTAATGCTAAACAAACCACTTCCATATTCATGCATGGTAGTTGTCCAATGACAGAAAACATACAAATTAACAAGACATGTTTGGTGAGACGAGGGAAGTGGATGATGGAAATTACAGCTTTTAAACAACCAGATTAGTTACTACATTATTTATGCATTTACTCGAAGACTTTTGCAGCATCCATGTGCATCCGTTTATCTGACTAAATGCAAGTCATCCGGTGCACAGTGGATCTCTTCGCTGTTGTTGCTTTTTATTTATATATATTCCATTTTCTAAATTATGAAATGCCTTTTTGCACAGTTTTTCGGGACATGAGTCAAGACACGCATCTAATTCAGCTGCTCAACTTAAAGATAGAATGAGATATTCACAATACAGTGCAGCAACAAACTACATGGGAGCAGCATCATCTGTTCCCAATTGTCTCCTGCGATCAAATATGCCCCGTTGCTCCACAGATCGCGCATCATCTAGCTGCCTTATGCCACGTTGGACCACACTGATTGTTGAAATAACACATCACCCCCTGGTACAGTCTCTCTAAGTCCACCATGATTCCCCGTTGGGGCTTCTTCTGCAGCTTTTAACCAAAAATATAAAACAGCCAGTTTATTGAATTAAGCTTCAGCGACTGGTCGCTGTGGTGTGAAAGCCTCCTTACAGTACGGAAAGCATCAAGCGGACACACAGTTAAGAAAGCATCTGGGCAGGAAGGAAAGGGAGAGTAATATAGTGAAAAACAGAGCTGAAAAATGAGGAACACATTTTCCGCTGCACTGCAGTTGAGGGTGTGGGCGTGTGAGGAGTAGGAGTTAAACAAACACAGAGTCTGCGTCTGTAGCCAGCGCGTACGCGTACTAACAGTGTGCGTGTTGAGGGTGGGTAACACAGAGCCGAGCCCCATCCTTTGGGAGGTTTGGTTGTTCTGGCAGAATGACCGGATCAAGGGAGTATTTATGTTGCCTTCGCAGTTTGGCCTTGCTACATCCCTACCAGCAGGAAGGAGAATATACTTCTCAACAGTGCTACACAACATTGGGAAACCATGCAACTGCAAGACCATTGTGATTGGCTATCGTCACACGATTCCTCTCAATCTTAATCTCAAATCATTAAATTATATCTCCAGTCCAGGCATCCAGGGCAGTGAAAGTCCACCCAAATTGACTAACAATGGGGGGGAAAAAAGAAAGAAAAGCATGAAGACATGGCTCTTAAATTACAATGTACAGGCCCAACAAAATTAGATCCAAACAGTCATCATGTTTTGAAACCGCAACGATGACGCTGATTGAACAAAGTTGTGCAGCTCCATTGCCTCAATGAAACCAGGCAACATAACAAACCTGAGGTTATGAGGATTATAGAGTTAAACGTGAAATGTAATCAGTTTTATGATCATCTCTAAAACCTGTTGAAAATGTTCAAGCATGTTGGTATAAACTGGGTTAATGACGAGTAGAAAACCGACAGAGAAAGGAAATAAACGCTTGGGTACAAAACCACCGAAGGACTTAACCTAACAAAACCAGCGTTATGGATTTGTACTAACACTTAAGCATCACTGTGAGAATACAAAAAATATGTGAAAATTTCAAACTTATTGCATTGGATCATAACACCCCTAAACATGTATTTTTTTACTTGCCATTAGGGGAAGAGCCTTAATATTCCAATAAAAATAAAAAGGAATAGCAAAACTAAGAGTGCAATGTGGAGCTATTGTTTTATAGACACTAAAACATGTTGTGCACCCATTACGTTGCACATCTACAGCCATTTAATTTGAAGTTTATTATAAGTTGCCTGCATGCGTTTATTAAATAAATGCAGGGTGGCTAATTCTATCATTTTACTCTGATTTATACTGTTTTTTTCTCGGAATAATAAACCTGTTTACGTTGTTTTTTTGGTTTTTTTTAAGAAGCAGTGATCATGTAGTGTTATCGTGTAGATCACTTTAAACGTAGACGGGAAACAGCTCCATCACACACACATCTGGGACAAAACGAAATTTACACACCCGTGTTTTGGCAGGGGGAGGGGGGAGAACTCCCCAAATGGAAATCTCTACTAAAAGAAGAGTCCGAAATAACAAACCAAGGGCACTGAGGAGACGAAATGCCCAAATAACGCGACTACACTGCAGGCCTGCTCTGGTAGCAGCAGCTAGCGACGCTTGAAGCGAATCACCTCCGAGTCTAAAGGGTCCTCCCTGGTTGCTTTTATTCCCCACACTAAAACGACTGAGAGAGGGAGAACCATTTAAATCTAAAGAAAAAACACGAAAATATACTACTTTTACTGTCGGAAAACGTGCAGAAATGCCCCTGTTTTGACACCCCCCCCCCTCCCCACGCACACTCACTTTCCCGCAGCACACTAGCCAAACAGAGCTCACGGTTGGAAAACAGCACACAGACAAAACACGGGCCGTGTGGCACATGACAAGCAAAACGTGCCGCATATATGGGAGCTTACCCTCTGTTTAACGCGGTGGTAATATTACAACAAAGCCGAGCAAAGACTGGCCGAGGTTTCTCCTTGTTTTTCTCCCCTCCCCTGGAGCTTTCGGAGTGGGTTTATCTCGGCTCTCGTCTCGTCCGTCCTCCCCCCGCCCATCAACCTTCATGCCGCTTGGGTGCGGCAAGAACTGGTCCCTGGCTCTCCATTGGTCACTTTAAACCACGTGACAATGGCGGCGATAGTGATTGGTGCATGAACTGTGAGCCTGCCTCCCCAATGTTTTTTTTTTTTTTTTGTATGTTTTTATGCAGCGCAAAAAGTAAATCATCATGCCTGGAAAGGTGCAGAGTAACGTCACATGTCAAGGGAGAAATAGTAATCAAACTACACATTATAATTTATATGATGCATAGAAAATAATAAAATAAAATAATATATATTTCAGATATATGTACGATCCGTAAAAAAAAAAAAAAACAGTGAGCAGCCTCACAAGCAAAATAAATTAGGGCAATATCACTTATCAAAAGGTCTTTTTGGCCTTAATCTTCATATATTCCAATAATATCGTATCTAAGTCTTAAAAATTAGGAGGTTGTAAACATATTTAAGTCAAGTAGACTTAAATATGAAGTTTACTTTGAATACTTTGAGTACGACTACTGTCCTCCTGAGATGATGCTACTTTACAAAAGTAAGAAAATGTGGCTTTCATTTACAATAATTCAGACGTTGTCAAATGTAATCTTGTCCATTTAATTACATTTGTTACAGTTCAGAACTAGAGTTGCACCTAGAGTTAGCAATTGTTTTTTGTGATGACTTTTAAAATCGTTATGCCAAAAAACAATATTAAGCAATGAACTATTTAAATGTAATTTTGTTTTGATCTTATTGCCTTTATAATTAAAAAAATATATATTTGGTTTTGTGAGAGCCACAATTGAGAGCCCACATAGCCACATGTGGTTATAGAGCCAAAGGTTGAAGACCCCTGGGCCATACCCGTTTACACTGAGTAAAGGGTTGTCTTGGTTTTCCTCCTGGACTTCTGACCTCTACAATTTGATCTCAGATAGATAAGCTTTGCTTTGAAGGAAACTCTTCAATGGATTGTATTAGCATGATCATTACCACTAGATGGTGATGTTTTGTTGCTTTTGTGTGTTACGAATTCTCTGGCTTGTTGCACAGCCTATCTAGAAATTATATAAAATGTGTCAACTACAGACCTGGAAACCAATCAGACTCTCTGAAATTGTAAAGAATATATTAATATATATGACTTATACAGGTCAAAAATGTAATATCTTCCAATAACGTCTTTTTGGCCATTTTAAATGCAATAAATACAATAGTGTAATAACCTTTCAATAACGTAATCAAGTTTTCGAGCCAATAGTTGGTGCATAAAAACAAGGGATTTGACTCTGGTTCCACTTGCTCTCAATTAAGATATTTTAAGTACAAATATACAAAATAGAAATTTGTTTTGTGATGCATTTTGCACAAAAGAGGATGATATTGTTGGATTGATGTAAATACGCATGGCATTGGTCTGGGTATTCTGACAGGAGAAATTGTCTCTGTGGCATATTTTTTTTTTTTTTTCTGTGAATAAGGCTCTGCCGAGCCGATCTGGAGAATGATAGTTGCCCTTTTCCTGACCTGTACAGACCTGCACAAGTCCTGAAAAGAAGATTCTGAGATTCTGATATCATTTTATTTACATATTGCAAATGCATATGCCATCTGGCAAGACAAACATGTTCACTGTATCATTTGAAAAATAACAAGTCAACATAATAGAATCCAAACATATACACATAATCAAATTAAATTGCATTCATTTAAATTTGATTCTAGTTATATTGCAGTCCAGTCTAGTCCAATCTAGTTAAACTAAAAAAAAGGATCTATCCATGAAAGGGCGGCATCAAGTATTCAGTCTCCAAAAAAGAGAGGTTTGTAAAAATATACACATAAAGTTCATCCATTTGTTCTGGTGTAATTTTAAGAACATTTGAGAGTGTCAAAAGCCGGACGCACACAAAGCATCATGTTTACGTCTCTGATAATCCTCATCATAAGCAAATCTGACTAAACACAAATAAAAATTCAAAGCTGTTTTAATGTTTTTCAGGATTTTTTTTAATATCAAAAACATCACATCATATATCTGATATCACTGCCTAATCGGTTCTGTGACAAACTTGTTTTGTTTAAATTTGTCCATTCTAAACATTGCTAGACTTGTAGTCTGTATTTGGTACACGTTAAAGTTGCTATTTATTTCAATTTAATGTTTCTGTTGTGACTTAAAGTTGGTTATGAAGGATTTTTTTAACCTAAAACTCCAGGCCCAATAGATGGATTTCTCCGAGTGGTCCACAACGACTTGACCTTTGACCCTTGTGGTGTTGATCCTGCTCCATACCAGCTGACACATGCTCGCTCCTCTCGACTGATCCCAGAGCAGCACTGGCTCTCTTTCAGTGTTGTGAATAATTGTGGTCTGCCTTGCAGCATGGATACACCCACTGGGGACTCTAAATATATCCAGCTAGAGGTGTCTGAAGAGCTCAGGCATGAAGATGATATACCTACACAGGAAATCCACACCTTACTACGTTACTTTCCAAATCCATTGTGCGCTTGAATGTTGCTGACGCTCTCTGAATGCTCTTCCAAAGGTGAACTCATCCGACATTCTCATCTGGAGCGGCATTGAAACTTGGTTAAGGCTCTGCGTTATCTTTATGTCATTGTGTCTGCTGCTGTTCGCAAAACTGTCACAGCTTAGCCGTAAGATCGACAGAAACCGAAGCAAAAAGCCACGACGAAGAACTGCAACGGACAAGAAACTGTCGCTTGAACATTTCTTTAAAACGTTTAAGCAGCAAATCATTAGATTAGCGATGTTTCATTAAGGTTTAAGGTTTTCCCCGGTCGCCTGTTTTCTCTCCCCAGCACATGTCACAGGGTGAGTGAAGATAAAACCCAGCTGCTTTTAGTATTCATTTCAGGCAGCACTTGCCATCCCCTTTTTTAACTGCAGCTGGCCTTTAAATCTCACTTCTCAAATCATCAAGGGCTTTTCTGAAACTAAACAATTTAAAAGCTGCAGCTGCTGAGGTCTGGTAACGTTAACATATTTAGGAGTATGGGCCTAATATTTATTCGAGTTCCTGGAGCGGTGGAGTTTTGACGCGGCTCAGACCGGACGGGTCGTCCAGCGAACTCACAGGGCAACCTCAGAGGTACACTGTGATACTGTTGTTTCCTCTACCAGCAGTAATCTGTTTTTTACTCAAAGATCTTATTGTATTGCACCCACTCACAGCGCTGAGGATAACCCCTCTCCCCCCTCCTCCTCCTCCTCCTCCTCCTCCTTTGCCCTTCAGACTGAGACAAGAGTCAGTCTGTTTTTTTTTTTCTCCACCATGTTTTGGCTCACTTGTCCTCTAGAAAAACGTTTTGTAACCTTTGACCATGGACTGTGACCTTTTAAACCCAATGGCCCTACCTACAAGAATACCCTGTAGGTAGTTTAAGGGAAGCGATTATACACCATATCTACACAGATCAGCACAGAGAGAACACCTTTGTGTAAATTAAAAGGTGTAGAGACAACTATGAAGCAACACATACTGTAGCTTTATGTCCTTTTTCTCTAATTTATATACAGTTTCAATGAGTTGCAAAAGTTTTTACTCAGATTTAATGTGATTGTGTTGGTGAAGCGGAAGGAAAAGGATGTCCTGGAGGCTTTTACAAATGGAAAAACAAAAGGTTAATGCACGTTGATATACGCCGCTCTTTAAACTGTTTCCTCTAAATAAAATCCAGTGCAACAAATTCCCTTCATAAGTCACCCTATTGGTAGAGTCCACTTTGGTGTCATTTCATCTCTGTTTAAATGCAGTTCTCCTGAGAACAAACCACAGGTCTATTAGAGAGCATCAGGAAAAAAAAGTCATATTTAGACCAAGACATGCTGAGCCCCTCGTCCTCAGTGAGACTATGATGGCATGATGGTGCACCTGAAGTGAGAAATCATCAATAAACCAGTGAAGTTGCTCTCCGGATGAGGCGCAGATATCCCAGGCTCTGGTGGGAGAATCTGTTGTCGGGACATATTTGGCCTTTATGAAGGAGTAGCAAAAGGAAAGCTATTGTTAAAAAAAAAACAAACATATGAAGTCCAGTTTGCCACAAGCCATAAATGCGACACTGCAAACATGAAGAGATAGATGCTCTGGTCAAATGAGAAGAAATTGAACTACTTGGGCTACATGTAAAAAAAAAAAAAAAGAAACAAACAAACATTTGACCCTCTCATATCTGCTCTCATGAGTAAGCTAGCCTGCACATAGATCAGGAACACAATCAACAGAAGTAATGTGTATAGGTCTTCAGATAAAAAAAACAGAAAGAAACAATAGCGTCTCACCAATCGATTGGCCAATTTTTCCAACGCAAAGAAAAGTACAAGATAATTTTTATATTTATATTTATATTTTAATATAGCAGCAAGATAGCCCCACTTGCAGTGTGTGGTGTTTAGCGCATTTATTACTGTACTACATTTTAGATGGGTGAAGGTCCATTATGTATTTAAAAACTAACACTGATGTCAGTATTTACAAATCAAAGTAGCTGATGGCCTATATTCAATTATGTTATTTTTGTCAAATTGCTGTCTCTTTTTTATTTGCAATTAGAGTTTTTTCAATGTTTGGGGGTTCCAAAAGTTTACATACTAGTTGGCTGAAGTGAGCAAGCAGGTATATGCAGCAGCTTCTTTCTCCTTCTGCACTGGAGGCTGGTGGGGTGGAGTTTTCAGGTGAGTTCAAGTTTCTTTGTAATCATTAATTACCTTTATTTACCCAGATAAAAGAGCTATTGAGATCAACACCTTATTCACAAGGGTGACCTAGCCAAGAAAGGCAGCCGCCCACGTAACAGTTGACACAGACGACAAGAACAAAACAAGCATTAAAAAACATAAAGTGCGAGGAATTGAATGAATAAAATGCTGGAGTTATTGTGACAGTGACAATGCAACATATAACATTCTTTAGATGGAGCGAAAGACTTTCAGTGAAACCAGTCCTGACAGTTTCAGTTCAGACTGGAGGGCATTCCAAGTAAAGGTGAGGGGGGAATTTGATCGTAAGGCGTAACGGCTTCCTGATCTCCAAAGAAAAGTCCACATTAGGTAGGAACCAGCCCAGTAAGGGCCCTGTAAACCAAAACCATCCAGTGCGTACGTCAACTTAAATTCAAGAAAGACATGCCAGCTTTAGTATACAGTTCAAAGTAGTGGGTGAGGCGGAAACAACTTGTGAGAAATCTCAAAGCACAGTGGTACACTAGGGTGGTACACCGGAATCATATACAGGCAGAAAAATGGCCGTCATCAGAAGCATTCAAACTCTGAAGGAGAAACATGATTTCTTTTTGTAATAAAAACCAAACTTCACCCTTAATTTGGAGATTAAATGATGAACTAAACACCACATCAATAATTAATCGCATGTACACCAACACAGTCATTCATGTGTACTGAGATCTACAGATTGTATAATCTGACCCAATCTGTTTAATATGATTGAATTTGACTTTGTAAAGTGCCATGAGATGACATGTTTCATGAATCGGCACTATATAAGTAAAATTGAATTAAATTAAATTGAACTGATGAATTGAATTGAATACTCTACTTTTCACCCCGCTTATAATGGAGGTAAACTCCACAGAATGGATGATGATTGGTGGTGGGGATGGTTGAAGCTTGCTGCTCAGTAAAGCTCAGTTGACTGGAGATATGCTTGTAATCCAGTGATTTTAAGCGTTTGAAGAGAAGGCAGCTGGATTCTTGTTTCTAGAAGATGTGCCCACCCTCTTCCCTTCTGATCTTGTGTTGGGAATCTAGCCTCATAAATCATTGTTAGGGCAATAGGACAATAGGATCCGACGACTCACCGACCCACCCGTCCATCCTGTGAGGTGTTTCGGTCGTTGTTACTTGAGGGATGTTTGCTAATGAGACTGACGTGTTTCGGTTCCATGTTTCAAGGTGTGAATAGTTGTGAAACCACCTGGGGGGTCGAATACAAGCGGCCTTGTAGGTGACTTAAAGAGAGGGTAGAAGCGGAGGATACCTATTTTGTTTGCTGGTTTTTTTGGTGGTTTACAGAAATGGCCGCTTAAACCGCCTTCGTCTGTGTCTAATACGCTTTCTTTCCCCCCAAACGTTTAACACAGACATGTCCTGTAAGAGAGGGAACCTCACCGACAAACCTTTGGGGTTTGATTGGCAGGACGTTCTGATGTGACCCGTTCCTCATGGATGCAAATAATTTCATCAACTTTTACTATCTTGCAACGTGTAGTTTTAAAGATTCACTGCTTTGAAAGCCATCCACATTGGGACAAACCGACCAGGCATCGATTTTTATTCGCCAGGGGCAACCGACAAATTAAAGTGACTTTCTGTAAGGAAAGGAAATTACATTTTATGACTCTAATAAAAAAAATAAAAAAAACATCTAACAGCAGGAGGTCAGTCAGAGTTGTTTTGCTTTGTTGCATTTGTAGGGCTTATTGGTGGCACAGTTGTTAGCACTATTGCCCTACAGGAAGATGGTTCTGGGTACAAATCCTCACTGGGGTTACTGCTGCCTACACCTTTAGGTATTAGCACATGTGGTCAAGGTGCATTTGTGTTGCCTTGTAATATCCTGCTTCTCACCCAACGATGGCTGGAGATAGGCATCCATTCTTCTCATGACGCTGAAATATAAAAAAAAATAGCCAGTCGTTTGTTCACAGGTAAGAAATGAATGTAGGGCTGGTCCAAGGTTTTGGGGGGGCTAACGCATTCCTTGGTCCCATTCCTTTTAAGCACATCCCTACCAGTAACAGATTACGTTTATAGCATCAGATATCTATGCAACAATCAAACGATGAAGATCATTCTTTGCACTTTTCCAAAGCGACCGTGCCAGCTCCTTTAAATCTTACATTTTAATTTCAAACAATTTAAGACCTTGACATTTATGCGGAAAACGTCAAATTAAATCAAGTACTATTCTCATTCACGATAAACAAATATATATATATATATATTTTTTTGATCTATGTTCTGTGATAAAATTCAAGCGCTTATGGGAGGCCACTGGTGGTTTGAGGGCCCTGAGCAGTGGCTTAATTTGCACAGGTCTTGGGCCGGTTCTGTATGAAGAGATGGAATGAAAATGCAAATAGATAGGAAAGGGGCCAGTTGACCAATTTTGTTCCAAAATAGTCAGGGAAGAAACTACAAGGAAATGAAAGGGCCGATTTGACCACCAATCATATAATGTTCTTGATTGTATAGGACATATTTGACTATACATTCATGACTATACATTCATGACTATACATTCATGGGTGTGAATTAAAATTGTTTGCTTTTTAAGAGCATTATGGTATTTTATTGAGCAATACTGCCATTAAATTAAGTGAATCAAATTAAAGGCTACTATTCAGATGAGAAAAATAAGGGCCTTATAAAAAACACGGCAATTATTGGCCATATTCATCAGCTGGCCAATGCATACAATGCTACTCTACATCTTTTTAAAGGTAGTATGAAATATTAATACGCAAAGTTACTTGGCAGTAGCACAAATGCCGTAAAATAAGTAAGTAAGGAGCGTGAGTTTCGAAAATAAAACTATGATTTGATATTTTGGAACAGTGTCGGTGTTGGGTCGTTTTCGAGAAAAGAAAGGTTGGGAAATTACATTTTAGGAATAATTCTGGTATTATTCCGTGATTATCTCAGGCTATTTCTGTGAAATTTACGTCTGTTCGCTTCGGGGGGGGGGTAAATCCGCGTCTTTGAAACGGGGGGATCCGGGTTCGATTCCCGGTTGTGTCAGGAAGGGCATCCGGCGTCACAAAAAAAAAAAAAAAAAAAAAAAAAAACTCTGCCAAGCTCTCATTTCGGCTGCTCCCTTCTTCGGGGGTCGCCACAGCCGCTCGCGATATGTTGCACTCAGATGTCTCCCACCGCCACAAGCAGCAGCATCGTTGCACCGCCTCCTCCTCCTGCGCCCTCCCCCCTGCAGGTCTGTTGATATCGCAGCCCGGAGAGTTTTGAATCCAGTCCGTGGCTCCAGCCGCCTGTGCGCCGCCATGCTGCTGAGCTGAACCCAACTTTTATTTTTCCTAAAGCTGCCGCCACACGTTGTCCTCACCGGCAGGGAAAAAAAAGCAAGCCTTCCGCACCGTGAGTACGACTTTCTTCTGGGTTGTTGGGGGGGGGACGTGGAATCAACGGAAGTTGAAATGTGAGGTATTGGAGGGGTTTCTTTCACAAGTGACCCGGTTGTCGCCCTGCGTGCTGCCGCGCGGCTGCACTTGTCGCGCATTCGCGTAAACGACACTCGCAGAAACAAATGTTTCTTATTTTATTATTTATCTGACGCGTTTCTTGTTCTGAAGTAAACACCAACGCTTTTCCGTTGTAAAAAAACAAACAAAAACTTTTTTTTATTTATTTATTTTTTTTTTAGACAAAGTGACTCCCCGGTGAAACGCAAACACCGACCGAGTAAAGCATCCATTTAAAGATGAACGCTTTCTCCTCCACCTTTTTAAAATGCCAGCCTGCCACCCAGAGGTCACTCAGGGGTTCCTTACCCTTGGCACGCATAAATCAAGGGTGCTCTTTCATTGCAATAACAAAAGGCCATTTACTGACAGCGCTGAAGCACAGCCACATAACCACAGCTTATTTGAAGGCTGGGGATGGCGTCTCAGACGCCGTCATGTGAAGGAAGCCCTGTCTTGCTATGTTTATTTCCAAGTTTGAAGTGCAACTGGAGGATGATTTTGTTATTTATTTATTTTTTTTTTAATAAATGTCTTCCCCACCTGCTCGTCTAGCCTGATCTAGTTGATGGAGCTTTCTCAGTCTCATCACTTGCCCTGTGGCTTTGGTAACTGAGAACCAACATGTTTTGCTGGATGGGTTGGCGTGCACCATTACATTCCCCCTCCTGTTTCCTTCTGACACCTTTATTGAAGCGCAGGGTTCATTATAGTGCTGCTGCTCCAGTTTCGCCTCCATACTTCCATTTAAGTCGTAAAACGATGCATGGTGTCGATGCTGTGTCAGGATCAGGGATTTCTTTGGCCATATCGATTTCTGGTTTCCTTTGACTTCTCCTCCTCCTCCTAGGGAGTCAAATTATGGTCAATTTCTTCTCATTTTTTCCTTCCTCAGGATGACGGCGAATGAAAGGGGAAAACGTGCCATGAGTTAATCGGACAAAAGGAAGTTGACTTAAATGCGACAGAAATTTGGATTATCTCACGCTGTATTATCGCAAGTGTGTGGAAGTAGAAGCTGTTTGTTGGTCGGTTTAAAGGCCAAAAATTGGTGGATGTTCGTTTTTAAAACGGGGGTTTAGCTTTTATTTAAGTTTAAATGTTAGATATTCCTTTTATTTACTTTGCACCTTTCTTTTCTATAAAACTTGCCTTTCTTTTTGCCTGGTTAAATGAAAAATTTCCTGATTTCTGGCCATTTGATTGGTGCATCTTTCATCGTTTTGCTCCAAAATAAGGCACAGTAGAGAGAGTTCATGTTAATCTAGAGGATCGGGCTTGCATTGGGAGAAAAGGAGAAGTGCTGCGTGATAAAATGCGCAGCTTCTTTGGCTTCTTTTCTTTTGTTTCAGAGGAGAATATTCGATATAGGGACTACACAAGGCATCTAACTAATGACGCCGAAATGTATTATCAAAAAAGTACTGTACAGATGTTTGCAAAGTCGTTGTTAGACGTGTGCGGGTGTGGTCCGGTTACCGGCGTCAAGGTATACGTTTGGAGAAATTCCATCTTTATATCAACTAAAAGTTTGTGTCCCAGTCTTCCAACAGTTTAAAATCTGTTTATATAGGCGGTGGAGTCGCCAGAGTTTTGTCGGACAGCGTAGAGTAAAGAGTAACCCTGGATTGTTTTAATTCAGTCACACTGGAGGAGGATTTGAGCGTGAACAGTTTGAGTGTTTGAGGTCGCAGCATCTCATTAGATATGGTTTTACTTTGACTAGGCCGTATCACAACCTTCGTTTTGTTAATTAAAGCAAGTTGTAAAGATCCTGAAGCATGAAAGCAGCCTCAGACAGTCACACCAACACCACTATATCTGTAGGTGTGATCTTTTTTTTTTATTAAATGCTTTTTTGCAGAAGTGGTTTGGTCTTGGCAAGGACGGTCTGCTGTGCTTTCAATGTTGTTCCAGCGTCTTTTGTGTCCTCCTGGGTGAGTTGCTAATGCACTCTTGGATGCACCCTTTCTATTAGGCTGACTGTTCCCGGGAAGCTTTCCCAGCTATTCCATTTCATTTTTCTTCAATTGTGGGGAATGTCTGTCAACCTGGCTGAATCAAAGCCTTTAAAAAAGGGGGCTTTGCAACCATTTCCATGCTGCTCGATGGTTGTTACTTTGTTTCTGGTCGTTTAATTTTTTAGATCATATGTTGGTTTTGAGATCTGTTAGCCTTCTTCTTTTCAGACTGGTTCTATGAAAGCGATCTCTTGATTTCTTATTACAGGCAGGTAATAATCAGGCCAGTGTCTGGCTTGGATAATTTCTTTCCCCCGAACAATTGAAATAATTGGAAAACTGTTTTTTATAAATTTTTGTTGGCAACCAGTGTGACAAAAATGATATCCAAGAGGGGGAAAACGTTAATTCTTTTTTTTTTTTTTTTTTTTTTTTTTTTTTTTGAGCTTCCATGCACTACTTTCTCAAAGCTCCTACCATTTTTTTTCCAAGCTCGATTCATCTCTAGAGCTAAAGAACACCTCCTCATAAATGTAATTAAATTTCCTGAGGAGTTAGGAATTTTTAAACATGGCAGACATGCTGTTGTTTTCTTTTCTCTCTTATATACAGCGGTTATGCTTTCTTAATTGGTTCCCTCGTGTCTGTTGTTAGTGTCATTAACCGCCCCGCCTCGCTGTCATCTTCGCTCAGGGTTTTGCCAGAACGCATTGGCTGTGACACGCCCCCCCCCCCCCTCCCTCCCTTCCCCTCCACCCTTTTGGGCTCGATAACTAATTCTTCTGCCTCATCGGTCCTGATTCGGCAGGTTCTCAGCTGGGTCGCATCAGACGCAGGGGCAGCGACCCCGGATCTTGTCAATCTGACAGGCTGGCTGGCACTCGGACGCGCCAGATCCATGTCAGACGGACCCTAAGGTGGGGGGGGGGGGGGGGGGGGGTGGGATACGGAGAGCTAGCCAGAACAGGATATTGCTGTGTGATCATTCACCAGCGGCAGACAAATCATTAAACCCCGGGCCGCATGCCGGCGAGCGGTTCAGGCGTCTCCGTCTGTCACTCAAACCTCCCCTTCAGGCTAGAGTTTGTGTTCTGAGCTTCTCGCTGTTCTGGCAGGTTTCCGACTCTCCGCTCTCATGATTGCCAGTTGTGTATGGAGTTTGTTGTTAAAGCAGATCGTAATCATTTAAAGCTGTAAACAGGTTTTTTTTTTTTTTTCCTGTACAGAAAGCGCTCTGTGTAACTGAATTTGGCACAGTTTTATCTTAGCTTTCACTTGACCCGCTTTTTTTTTTTATGGATGGAAACATTGCATATGAAAGCCGTCATTTTAGACGCATTTCTTCTTGACGTGTTTGAACTCTGGACAAAAATGATCAGTCTCTACAGAGACCATAAAATTCATGTGTCTGGAATAAAATGGCTCCAAACCATCTGGTTAAAATCACACAGGCAAACCCATCCCTGCAACTCCTTATTATTATTTTTTTATAAATCGGCGATCAGTTTGAAAGGAATAGCACGAAGGATTTCAGGCAGGTCTCGATAACGGCTTGGGTTCAGATCTGAACTTTGTACGCAAACGCGGGCGTTTACTTGCACGGAGGCCAACCTCAGGTCTCAGGCCAAGCTCTGGCACTTTGTCAGATTCTCACTCTCTCTTTTACAAACCGGTGCATTCAAATCTGCTCTTACCGGAGGGTTTCCAGCTCGAGTCGAGAGCACATACCGCGTTTGGGTTCCAAACGCAATTTGCCAATCTGAAAGGCCCTTTGGTGTAGAGATGTCACGGCTCCTTGCGCGCCAGCTCCGGAGCGATTTCTGAACCCTTAATGGGTTTGATGACGACTGACCACTATTCATGTGTGTGTGCCTCATGCATTCCTTCCCTAGTTGTTTTCCAGCCACTGGAATGGGCGAATTACCTGTAAATCACCCGGTTTTGATCTTCTGTTGTGGCTACTGTGTTTTCTCCTGGCATGTCCGTAAATCTCTCTCTTTTTTTTAATGCAATTTATACGGACTGCAACCTGAAAGCCTGATAAACACAGCCATGCCTTTGCCTGTCTGCCAGTTTAGGGGACTGAGTTTGACCATCTTGGCCCTGCAGGCATTAAAAGGTCAGCGCAATGCTGCTTTGATGCAGAAAGTGTGCTAGGTCAGAGATGTTTTGGGCAACCCCCCACCTCCATTTCAAAGCCACAGACCTCCCCCCCCCCCCCCCCCCCCCCCCCCCCCGTGCCACACCCTTCCACTGTACCCCGGCACCCTCAGGCGGGAGTAATCTCACACTGGCAAAGACAACAGCATCTGGCCGCATATCTGCTGCAGACATGTGGCATGTGGAGGCGCTTTACTTTGTGTTAACTGGCCAGACATTATGCATTGCTGCATTCCAGAGATCTCCCAGCAAAATGGCCTCACAATAGTGGTGATTTTAAATGCATGCGTATGAAGGTAAACACTGGATCCTTTCGGTTTCATGTCTCCTTTTTTTTTTTTTTTTTTTTGGTACTAATAGAAATTAAAAGAACATTATTTGCTACGATTGGTATGAGGAAGGGGAAATGTTTTTTTTTTTTTTTTTTTTTTTTTTTTTTTTTTTTAAGTTCTTACAAATAAAGCAACTGAAAAGTGTTGCATTAATGTGTGATTACTGCCACTGAGTCCATACTGTGTAGAACCACCGTTTCCTGCTGTTACACCAAATGTTTTGAGGTATATTCCTACCAGCTCTGCACATAGAGACTGAGATGTTTGCCTGTCTCAGTCAGGCTGGTTGTTTTACGTCTGCAGACATCGGTTTTCCGAGTGTGGCAAAGTCTAGACTTTGACCGAGTCGTTGTCGAGCACCAGTAGGATTTTGCTCTAACCCGTTTCATTGTTGTATGTTTGGGAATCTGAGTTTCCAATCAGTCTCATGTGTTTTGCCGTTAGGAACAGGTTTGGCATGAACAGTTTGAACCAGATATTTGCATACGTTGTATAAAAAGACGTGAAAAGAGAAGAAAGTTCAAATTTTTAGGGAAGTTGGGATCACCAGCATTATTGCTATTAACTAAAAAGCCAGAATAAGGAAGACTTAAAAAAAAGGTTTACTTGCATATGTTCACATATATCAACATCACTATGCATTTATACAAATTGGGTAAGCCCAGATAATAGCCCCATTTACACTACCCTTATTAAACCGATCCATGCTGAGTTTGGACAGAGCTTGGATCAGTTAACCATGCCAAGCTTGGTTCTGACGACCGTTTACCCTAGCACGGTTCCTCGCCTCCTAGTGACGATCTACGGTACTACTGCTCTCTAGGATTCAAAATGGCGCCGCCCGTAACATTCAGGAAGTTATGCTTGGTTATAATTGTGATATTTCGTTGTTTGCGGAGAGTCAGGCGAAGAAGGCAACCATTGGTGAATTTACTTGACGGAGTCGGCTTTTAAGAAGTGGATAAGACAAACAAACGTCAAATCAGGGCTTACAGACGCAGGAAACGACAGACGTCGAGTTTCATCACACTGCTAAGCAGAATCAACTCTGAAAATCGTGTGGCACAGAAAGGATGCTAGTATTATTATGAATGTCTGAAACCGCAAAATTATTCAAGCCAGGCTGATTATTACCTGCCTGTAATAAGAAATCAATAAATCGCTTTCATAGAACCAGTCTGAAAACAAGAAGGCTAACGCCATGCAAGACATGCCTTTCATTGACCCAAACCAGTGTGCACCTTGCCAGGAGATGCTTGCAGTGATCAGATTATTGAAAACTCCAGGAAATCTGCGAACATTCCCAAGATGTTACTCTGCGCAGCTTTTGACCGATACTGCTGAGAGTGCAATAAACTGCCCGATCTGTTGCTGCAGGGCTGCTGATGGCTTACTTGGATGTTTTGAAAAGGTTCCCAGCGATGTGTTGCTGAGAGCAGGGAGCTGGAAGGGAATGGAGGGGAGGGGGGGGGAGAGAGACAGTCTACATACAGTACATTCTGTTGTTATTGGAGAGTGTCATCATCACAGCTAACCAGTGGAGGTGTTTTTCTGTCGTTGAGCTTTTCTGTTGTCCGTTACTTGTACGAAGATGATTTGAAAAGGGGAATGTGTTGGGGAAAACAGGATTTTTCAGTTCTCTTTTATTTATTTATTTTACTTGTGGATGTTGCATGTTGGATTGGAGGGAAGTGCAATAATCAGACTTGTTTCCAGGGGATGCAAACCTTCTTTACAGTCGCCGTCTGCATGTGTAGTAAATGGGCTGCTAAGGTTTAGCCTCAATCTGCTGTCCCTTTTCACTCTCCTGCAGGAGAGACCATTATGTCTCCTCAACAATGGCCACACTCCCACAGACACAAGACCCTAACCTCTCCCCCCCCTCCTCTTCTTGCCCCGGCACCCCAAATTCACCCTCCCCCCTCCTCTCCTCGGTGAGCCTTTCCAGAGGCGTGATCCGTGCGCTGCCGCTCTCTCCGATGCCGAGCGGTGACACGGGGATCGGCAAGCCTCCTCGCTTCTGTCACTCTCAGATTGCATGTGCTGAAATGGAATAGATCGGGAAGGCATAGACTGTCTGTCAACCATGTGAAGCATCTTGGATTTTTGACGGGAGATAAAGAGGAGGGACTGTTAGGAGGTGAACCTGAGAGAAGATTTCCCAGCGGCTAGAAAGGGAGGAGGTGCCCATATGTTTTTTTTTTTTTTTTGTTGTTTTTTTTGAGCGCAAGCAAAGAGCTGCTTCTAAGGTGTTCTCCCTCAATCTGCAGGATATTCTCACTGACAATGGTAAGATTCATTGGCGTGGCAACACAGATGAGCGTTGTGACGGATGGCAATGATGACACCTTTTTTATGTATTTTTTTTATGCAGGAACGGCATATGGATGGATGCAATGTCCATAAGGCTCGCTTTGTGCAGTGCAGGGTCTCTGCAGCGTGGTGCATGCTATTTTTATCCAAATCTCACACGAGAAGTAAATAATTCAGTGTTGTTAGGTTGCAGGTTCTCAGGATGCAGCAATAGGTGGTGCGCTGTGCCATTTTTCTGGGGAAATGCGCAGAAATTCAAAGGCAATGGAATTTCTTCCTTTGTGGCGCTGCTTTTTTTTTTTCTCACTTATCATGCTATGTTTCGCTGAAGGACTTATCATCTTCTATATCACAAGTTGCTGCTCTGAACCTGGGTATGAAAAGACATGTTTGTGAGTACTGGGTGCAGGTAGAGCAGCGTTGTACATCAAAGAGCGAGCTGTGAGCGTCTCTCCATCTCCGCTGCGCGCATAAGGGAAACCACCGCTATGTTGTCGTTCATGAGAGCCGGGGTTATGTTTAACGACTTCACGAAAAGTTTTTGAACCACAGTCACAGATCATGCGCTGAAGTTTTGCTTGAGTGCCGCGTTTTATTTTTGCCAGCATAAAGAGGGTTGGTTTTATTATTGCTGGATAACAAGGCATAGATTATCACGCAGTCACCCTGATTTTGTAATTAAAAAAAAAACTATACATCCTGTGAAAGAAAATTTGATCTGTTTATTGCTAACTGTCTTAGTTTATTGTGTTCTCCTTTGAGATTCTTAAGATTTATGAATCCTTTGTTGATTACAATTCCAAAACTGCTGAGTTCCCTAAGGAAATTGCCTCTAAATCGATTGCTCTAATTACTTGGGAATGCACAGCTACTGCTGGACAATGCCCTGAACATGGATGCACAGATGAGGAAAAAATTGAGAAGAATTGGTGATGAATTCTTTTAAACTCTGGAATGTTTTAGTCAAGAAGGTAGGAATCGCGGGTGTGAAATGAAAACTGTCTTCATTACCGCCAAACATGGATACTGGCTGCTGTTGCCGGACCTGTCTGGCTTTGGGTGGGGTCGAGACCTTGCTTTCACTTGTCTGCGCTCCTCGTCTTATCTGGGCTTGGTTGTGAATTGCTATTTAAAATTGATCTGCCTAAAGTCTTTAAATCTCCTTCTGGCTGGTCAGTCTGTGTCAACACATGGCGAAGTATAATCCATTAAAATCAATGTGCTGATGCTGTAATCTTTTAAAGGCAGATAAGATGAGGAACTAATAGCAGGCTTGGAGTTTGCTCTTCCTCTAACAGGACAGGCTAAGATCACAAGATTGATAAAATGTATATAAATAAGTCAGATAAATAAAAGATGGAACCAACTGGTGCCAGAGGTCGATGAAATTTGCTTCAGTTGCACTAGTAGATACACATCTGTAGTCTTTTTGCTAGCCGGTGGATTTCTGGATGTGCTCCATTTGTGGTAGCTAGCTGGTGGGCTGCTATGGTAACTATGGTGACGGTATCCCCAGAAAGCCTCAAAGCAACCCAAGGCTTTGCAAGTCAGATTTACGAAAGAAGTGATGCATGTCTGCAAAGTTGAGACTTGGACAATGACCTTTTTTTATTTCTTTTTTCTCTCAAATCTTTTCCCCATTCAAAAAAAATCCTGCAGTGGCTGCAAGTAGAATAACTACAATTTATTTCTAAATTAAAATTTTTTACATGTCATGAACTACAAATTTAAAATAAATGCCTAATAATTGTAAAAGTAGAATACTGTTTTTTTCCAGATGTAAAGATTTTTTTTTTTCTTTTTGCAAGATTGACCCTTTCTGATTTTATAATGGTGTGACCAGCCAAACTTCTTATTTTCTTTTAGAACTGGTCAAAATGAAAAGCTTCCCATCTTAAGAATAGCTTGTTCATTGTAAAGTGAAAGAATGCAGTTTTTCAAAAGCGGCCTTACCTTACAGAGCGTTCTCTATATTACTGGAAATCTCCAAATAGGGCTGCACAATATCAGGAAAAACATAACGTTACAGTACTATTGCTGAATGTTGTGAATAAATATTGAGTTGGGGAGCAGACATGATGCCACACTGTGTGTGAAGGCTGGTTTATGGCTCCATCCGAATACCTCTTTTGGGTAAGGACACTTTAGCCAAAGCGGAAGTGGTTGCCATGATAGGTGTTGCCCAAATAGTGCAGTTAGCAAGGAAGGAGGTAGGAGAAGGAGCCTGTATGTTTCCTCTCACAGCTACTTCAGTATAGGAACCTTGCAGTGTCCCTTGCTGAGGAGCTGTAAGGAATCTCACAACCCTTTGCATGGGGTGACGTATAAGCACAGCCCACTTCACGGAAATTAAATGTCCTGAGAGCAGAGAGGGCCCACTTTGTAGTTCATTTTTGGAAGGCTATAGGACCTGATTTGTCTCGCGTCGTCCATGTGCAATCCAGTCATGTAATGAAGTCATGAGTTAATGAGTTAAAGGCTGTCTGAAATCAGCACAGCAGTCTGAAGCTTCTTTCCTACCCACAGTAGTGTTCTTACTGTTGACCTCATGAAAGGTCAATGAACAGGAGCTAGGAGCTATAATTAGGTGTGTTCGGATGGAGCCTATGCTTGATGCACGTATGTTCCGCACAGAGATGAGACGTGCGGACACAATGTCTGCAGAATTTAAGCTCCGTGCAGCTTTTCCTCCAAAGTGGCACTGTTCTCCTAGACTCTAGATGGCAGCGTTGTGCTCCTATGCTAGGCGTACTACACCCAACTACATGCAAAAGTAGAAAACAGTTGTTTTCAACATTTTAAAGCCTCTTACTTATTCCAAGAACGACTGGGACTTCTGTCCCGAATTTTTGAATAATTTGTTGATCGTGCTGATCTTTATTGACCGAATCATATAGATGTCTATATTTACAAACCTCCTCCAGAAGGAGATCTTGGTCGTCCACCGTTTTTTTTTCTGCACAGAACTGTCTGCATAGCTAGGAATTTTCCGAGGTGCGCGGTTCAGAAATCTTTGGCCGTGTGAAGGGCCATGGTAGTCAAAATGAATATGTAATATGGTCGTGGGGACCTCGCTGATGCGTCAAGCATAAACCAGGCTTAAGCAAGTGATGCAGCTCTGCAATGAAGCAAAGCCACAAGGATTACAAAAGCAACCTCTTGACATCTCTTTAACATGTTATCCTGGTGATTAGCACAGCTAATACAAACTGTAAACTAAACAGTTGCCAACGTTTCCAAATCCACCATGTTCTATCGCAGAGATGGGTTGAAAGTTCAATAGGATAAAGTCCAGACACTTTGCTGTTCTTCACTCAGCCCTTCTGTTATCTGTAATACCCACTCTCTGTTGCAGCAAACCTATGTAGAAAATACGCTTTCTGTTAAAGCTGCATTTGGTAACGTCTTTTTATAAATATAAGATTTACATACTTGTTAAAACTGTCACCATGTCTTCATAGTAAAATATGCGACAGATGATCTGTGAGGGGGAAAAAAATCAAGCTCCTCTGGCTCCCAGTGGTCCTACTGCCATTTGCAGAAATTTACTACTCCCAGTTAGAAACAACCAATCAGAGCCTGGAGGGGTGTTTGGCTCTGGTTGTTAGCAGTGTCAATCACTCTTGTGTACATCCAGCTTGCACCTCCTCCCCCACACAGCTTTTGTGGAGAAATGGTGGAGAAACGACCTGCTTAACAGGACAACCGCCAATTTGTGGAGTGGCACCTGCTCAGAAAACAAAGACAGGTAAACACTGGAGCGGCACGGCAGGCTCCGCTGTGGGGGGAGGGCTGCAGCGCAGCAGTGAGCAAGGAGAGACCTTTAGGGTCTGCTTGTTCAAATTTTCACTATTTACTCAAAACTGCCTACTGCAGCTAAAAAGCCTTTCATTCTTCCTCTGATTTGAATTTTAAACACCTCACTGATACTGAAAATGCTAAAAAGAGCTACGTTCTGCAGAGAAACTGGGAAACGTCTTTTTTTTTTTCCAAACGTTATCTTGTTGGTCTCTGAGAATGAAAACTTATAACCTAACTTAGTTCCTGAAAGGTTTTTTTTTCTGTATATAGATGCCTTGATCAGATTGTGACTCAGCGTCTTTTCTAAAATGGCTCAAAACGGAGAAAAATAAATCCCAAATGGCACATCCCTACTAAAAAAAACTGAGGTTTACATTTTGCAATTGATATGGTTTGCTAAATGTACCATACAATGTTCCTGTCTTGATTGTCTTTGATGCTCAGAAATTGTTTAATCTTCTCATATGGAATGTAATATTTCACAACGTAATCTAAACTCTTGTCTGTTTTTACAGATCTGGGTTGCTACATCGGCGCCGAGTCTCTCATTCATCCATTTCTAACCGTCTGGAGGAACGTGAAGAAGTTTTGATGAATCAGTATTCGTTAGCCGACGCTATGACCGACAAGTAAGTTGTCTCTTCTGTGAAGCGTTGTCGAGTTTTACTTCCAAAGGGCACAGGATGCTCGTTTTGAGTGTGAAGCAAGAGGGGGATGCAGTCTGTGCTTCCCCTTGTCGCCCCATGTTGGATATGAAGCAGGGGTTTGCAGTGCACAGAGAGAAGTGTGTTGTTGTGGTGGGTGGGGGGCTGGTATATACAGACAGTCTTGTGTTGCCCCTGAAGACATATGCCATTTGCATCAGGGCCAATTTGCATTCCTGTTCCCTGTGTTGGTATGTTGCTGCTTCTGCGATTAGCTGCTCTTTATTTCCCTGCAAAAATAACACAGCTACAGGGTTTTAAAGCTTTATCCGTCCTAGCTCTTCCTCCTAAACCTTCTTTGCATTTTGTGGCCCCCTCTTTCTCTTTCACTATGGGATCAAATCTCTTTCTGCTCTCTATCTCTCTTTATTTGTCTTCTTTGTCAGCTCTTTCTCTTTGTATCTCAGTCCAATGTTCCTGACTTTGACCTATAGACCAAGAAGAATCGGAGTGCAGTAAGCAAGAAAAAAAATCTGACGTCAGCTTTCATAATAAGCGGAATAAGTGGTGCATGGCGGTCAGCTGAAAGGGATGAATCCAGGCGAAATAAAGACTCCTGTTTTTTTTTTTTTTTTCCCAGTTGAACAAAATAACTGTTGCAATATTAGCAGAAGGTTTATATAGTTTTATTACTGTATGAAAGTAAGTGAAGATGTCATTCGGTGTTTGAGCGCACTTGCTCAACGTCCGTCATCTTCCCACTTATTGCTAATGCACCTGTTCACCCCTTTGAGTTCGGAAGAAGAAGAGGAGGGGGGTTGGGTTTACTCAGCTGGTCTTTCTATGAAACGAGCCTCAGGGTGCTTTCTCTGCATCCAATTATGCCAGCATAAAATACCCTTCACCTTTTTCAGCAGAATAATGCTAAATCTGCCCCGAGGAGGATTGTTCCCGAAAATTAGAGAGGCTATGCAACTTCCAACTGTTCTTGTCACATGTTCAGGCTCGGAAGTATTTATTTGCTCTGATGCAACACGACAATGAAAAAGATATTTGCAGATAACATGCAGAAGAGTGGTTGCAATTAATCTGTGCTTAATGCATAGTAACGACGGGATCATTGATGCTTTTTAAGTAAGCGATAACGTTGACAAGTTTCCTCACTGGATCAAAAGTATCCAAGCAACCAGAAGGTGGTGCCTCTTGGGGAGGGGGTTTTATTGTGTGGTAGATGGTAGTCCATGTTGTAGAAGGGTTGTTTCAGTGAGGAGTTTGATAAATGTTATGCTAAAGAGAAGCGAGGGGAAAAGTTGGAGGACGTGGCCCCCCGACAGCGGCTGGGAACAAAGCCCCCCTCAACATGGGACTACTCAGGATTTGTACAAAGGCAGAAGAAGATTGCTACTTATTTTCTCTTCAACACACACTCACATGACCCTCAGCCTTCCTTTCTTTCTCCCTCTGTCATCAGCCAACATTTACTCTGTGTGATATCAGTGGACATTCCTCGAGAAATGTACATTCAGTTTGGTATTCCCAGTTGCAAGCGAACATGTGGACCCGCCTGTAACAAGTGGAATAGTACAGTCATATTCAATATTCAATACATTATAATATGGGTGCTAATGAGGCTCCTTTGTCCGATTTTTAAAAGTACCATTGAAAATAACCTTTTTAAGCAGTGTTGTGTTGTCAATATAAACAAAAAAAACCTAATCATCATTATTAACAGAAATAAAGGCTTTAAAACATGAGTCTTTGAGTAATTAATCTGTATAATGTGTTTTACCTTGGTTAATTGGGTTATTGAAGCCAATTGACCTTTTGATGATATACAATACTGTGACGGGGCTAGATAGTCATATTTAATAAATTAGAATATCAGCTCGGGGATTAATGGCACAGGAATATGTAATGCACTAAGTAAATGATACTCCAGCAACAGCTGTTATGATGCTAGACTTATTTATGATTATTTTGCATATACAATTCAATCTCCAGTTAAGCAAGGCTACAACAGAGATTCTTTTTGTTTTTTAAATTGGGGGGAAGGGGGCATATTTAAAAAAATTCAGTTGTATTAGCATCTATTTGCAGGAATTTATACAGGTACTTAGCTTTCACAACAAAGATCACGGTTTCCCCCAGCGTATCACTAGCCTGGCAGGCTAGGCTAAGCGTTATTTGTTTATTTTAAATGTATCGATGTTGAGCAGCATAAAATGGTCAGGAAAGCTCCCAGTCTAAAGAGCTAACACACTAGCTGTTATTAGCTCTACGCACATTACAATGACACGGCTACCAAGAACCCACAGCGACACCTACCACCAGGACTAGTCCATTTTCTTGGGGGGGAAACCCTGAAAGATCCAATGATCTCATAATGGCATCCCTTCATCTCATTCTATGCCACGCAGACTCTCTGTTTGCACTGTTGAAGATTCACTCACCTTGACAATCCTTAATGTCACTGTCATGGCAAGGAGTTTGGACTTTTTGTCTAATTAGTTCACCTTTATAATTATCGGAACATCCCAGGTGGTCAGGAAAATAACAAACTGATTGTGGCCAAACAAAAGTCTTATTTCTCACAGGAAAGCATCAATGAAGTAAACGAAACAGATGTATTCTGTATAATGTTTTTGCATTACTTTTGGTATGTATATATTTAAAGTTTTTTTTTCCTGTGTATTCGAAGAAAGCGTTATTTAGAATTCTGCTAAATATTCCAAGTTGGAAAGTTTAAACAAGACACCATATTGTAAATGGGACACCATCTTAATACACAAGCGCTACAATAAACGGGGTCCATTAAAACAGACTTTCATACCTTATAGTCATGACAGGATTTATTTTTCACGGTGATAAAATTCTTCATGTTGAATCATGCCAAATGTGGTTTGGCTTTTGAATTTTTCCCCTATTGAAACGTAGACTTTTCTTCTCCATGGAGCAGTTATTTTTTGTCCATCTGGGAATATTCCTCTGCATCAGTGGAAACAAACATGTTAAAGCTTGGCCTTCTGTTGCGCCTGGACGCTCTGCGATGAGGAGCGTTTCTAAACCCAGATTCGCTCCACAGTGCTTGTAGATGACGATTCCTTCTGTTCAAATTCAAGCCTTGGAAAATCCTGTTAAAGAAACAGCCTCGTGTGTCCACTCATCCTAAATTTTGATTAACAGGAATCTCACAAATTTCACAGAACAAGAATTAAACCTGGGATGATTGCATTTAATTAGAAAACAAACTAAGACCGAACCGTTTTCTTTACAAGTGGGAAACTTTGTTAATGCAGAATTAAAGTTACGGTGGAAGAAATACAATGCCATGTAAGAGCCCATAAATTATGCCATCACGTTTTGTTGTATAGTTTCCGTCTTTTCACAAAGAAGAATTCCTTGTCTGCTTGTTTCCTTATTTCTTTTCTTTGTGTGCTGAGAGACTTCATATCAAAGCCATGTTTGTTTTCTGTCTTCTTCTGTCCTTTGAGTCTCGCTTCCCTCGTCCACCTGTGCTGGTGTTTACTGACAGCCTTGTCAGAGACTTGGGATGTTTATAGTTCCACAGCAAGGAAGGCTGCTCCGGGTGTGTGTTTCTCTGTGCGGGCTAAAATAACAAACTGTCATAGAGATATGAGAGCACTTCCCAGCAGCCTCTGTTTTAATATGTCTGCTTTGCTATACTGTATCAGTCAAGGTCCACTGTGTGCACTCCCATCAGCCACAGCAGTGGGAGGATATATATTATAGAGCATAGCTGTAATCAGTTTGTCATGGGGTGTGAATAATTATTCATATTGGTGCAGGGGCAACGTAACACCATTTAAGTGTAAGACGAGTGGCTCTAAAACAAGACTTGTTCAAAACTAAGACAAAATCCTGTTGAAGTTCACATTCTAAGCTGACTTTCCATTGGTTTGCTAGCTAGCGTTACTAAAGCTGCAGTTTTTGTCTGTGCCTTAGGTACTTTGGATCCTTAAGTCAACTGTGAATTTCCTGAAAGACGGGCAACATTCTCAAATCCGGCAAATTCCACCACGGACCGATGCTGAAATCTCGAATGGGTGGAAAACTGCATGAAATAGTGATGGGGGGGGGGGGGGAACTCAGGAAGTTCATCATACCAGTTTTAAACTACGTTGTTTCACGCTGTAGCTTAAAGGTAACCTATTTTCTTTATAGAAAAGAAGAAAATGTCTACAGATCTAAAAAGCTTTTTAGCTCTATTTCAACTAAGACAAATTCAAAGTACTTTGCTGATCCTCAAATAACTGAAATCAGGAATTGTAAAGGAGTGTTTAGTTAGCACTCCCAATCGGGTGGCTCTCTGAAGAGGAGCCATTGCTAACGTTGTTCCGGTTTCAGACATTTTCAAAAGGCCTGCTTTTCTTGGCTGTCATTCAAATCCACCCATCAATTAAAAACCATAGAAAAGTGACGTCTCCATTTCCTCTCCCTCACCTCTCCAGACCGCCGTGTCACCAAGGTCGGGGTTTGCGGGGCACCCCTTGTCTCGCACCCACACTTGTTGCCCCCCCACACACAGCACATTCTGAATTGAGACATATGAAGGCGTGGTGTCATTAGGATTCGTGGCTGTTTTTGTAGAAACTTTGGATCAGCTGTCAAACGGTTTTGTGGGAGCCAGGCAAATCCAGTTCAAAGTGCTTCCTGAAGATGTCGAGGGGGATGCACTCTTTGACCTTGGCCTCATCAATCTTGTCCATCTGTCAGCTACTCCTACTGCTCCATAGATGCTGTCCAGATTCAAAGATTGGATATATTGTATATTTGTGCTGGTAACGATGTTTCTGCTGATGCTTGCATGACTATGGGAACGTAGGATGGGGAAGCCTGAATGTCTGGAAAAATCTGATTAATACTGGACTCCCCTGTGGTGGGTATGAAGTGCATATCTCTGTAAGGTCATTATAAAAAATATTAGAGTAAAAAGCTAATCTTAAAGGGAACATTTGGTTTAATTATTAGAAATTTCAAGTTTTAAATGGATGTTTCCAGCTGGATTATCAAACCTGACTTTCTGAAGGAGAACATTTTACCAGATCCAACTCTGAAATCAATGCTGGCAGCACTGTCCGGAAATTTTTAGCAGCTGCAAAAATAGTGATACATTTTTACACGGTTATCCATTTTCTAGACTTTTATAGCCCCAAATGGCCCACCTGCACAGATCATTCTAGTTTCCTGACGTTGATCTTGCATGCATACAGACGAGCAGTCCAGCACGCGTTGCCTTTTTCATATGAACTGTATTTTACTGTAATCAGCCAATCTCTTCTACACATGCAGGCTCAGACTTTTAACAGTTTCTGATTATCTTTATACCTAGGAGGACATCCAAAGTATTTAGAGATGGGATCTGTAAAAATATTAGTTGGTGGTGTTTTTTATGTTTATCACTGCTTAACATAATCTGATTATTCTTTTATGCAACACAGCAGGAAAGCTGGTTAATACCAATGAATCTGCATATTTGGGTTGATTTAGCTGACCTGAATTCAGTTTTGTGGAAAATGTCCATTCATGTGACATTTTACTTTGGTTGGGTTTGAATAATCTTGTAAGTCATTACAATATCTGAGATCTTACTACATATTGATAAAGAATAGATTGTCTGCCTGAAAAAATCCTTGTTTTTGGTCAGACATTCCTATTTCATGGAGGACTGTGTGAATAAAAGCTGTTATGCAGGGAAAATGTATTCAGCTTTGGTGTAGGGAGTTTTCCTTTTGGTCAGTGTTGCAGTCTAAACAGATGCTAAAAACTGTTGTGAATAAATGCCTTACCATCTGCCACAATAGCAAGGGGGTTTCTGAGGGTATAACAAATCTTGTTTTCATGCACACAAGCCTTGGACTTTTTCAGCTGACTACAAATCCCTCTAGGTGCATTTAATCCTTTAAATTTTAATGCTGGTGCACAACATTTTGAAAGATACTTTAGAAATCCACATTAGAGCATCATCTGGGAACATGTCTGACTGATATGTGAGATATTCAGTGTGTGGAGAGGGAGTCGTTATTTGAGACGTGATTAAAGAAAATTGTGTCCAAAGCAAAAAGGGAAATGCATAAAAGTCCAAATTCCAAATTTATTTTAAAACTTTTTTTTTTTCAGATACAGGAAGTACATGTATTTGTATTATTTCTTTTACATTAAATCCAAAAGCATTATTCAATTGAGTAAGATTTTATTTTAAGTTTCCAAATTAGGATATTTTGTGTGAAAATTAAAACTTTTACCAACAGTAAGCAACTTTTTCTATTGCCTAACTAAACGTAGCTAGCTTTTCAGTGGCCAACATAATGTCAACATCTTTATGAAGAACAGCATGGTGTTTTAATTTAATAGGTGATGGGTGCAATGTGTTTTTGCTCCTCGAGCACCTGTTTGTTGGATAGTAATCCAGCCTGACATCTTATTTTTATTCTTGTTAAGGAAGATCAAAAATGAGAGTGAAGACAAACTATCAGAGTAAAGAGATGATTCATAACTTGCGTGGTAGGGTAGGGGTGTTGTGTAGGTATAAGTAGTCAGTATCTTACCAAGTTGTCTGATTGACCTCAGTTTAGAGAAAAGGAATTTGAGCAATTGATCAGTATAGAGTCAGCTTTGAATTAGATTTTCACCATCTATATTCCAAAGCTGGTTATGTGAAGGCAGTTTTAAAAACTAATCCACTTTCAGTCCCACTCCAAACCGCCTTTAGCTGTTTGGAGTGAGTACCATACTCCCAGCTGGTGACAGTGCAAACAACGCCTCTTTAAAATGGGTTTTGGAGGTTGGTTTTCTTTTTTTAGAGAATGATTTGCATATCTTCAATAAGCACTCACTGACAACCATTTTTTTTATTAGAACATCATCTGAAACCATAATGAAACTTTTGACTTGTTGCAGCTGATCTGAAAGTCAAGTCAGACTATCTTCAGCAAATAGCAAGTCTTTCATATCAGGCAGAAGTCAAGCAGACAATGTGTTTCACAGAGATTAAGTTCCTCTGTCAAATTCACTGCTTCCTATTTTATCATTACTAAAAAAAACTCTGGAAAAACAAGTTTTTTTTTTTTATAGTTTTTTTTCTTCAATTGTGTTCATGTTTGGATACCTAAATTTGGCATATCCTTTCAGGTCTGAAGTTCTATAAGCCATTTTTTGGTGTTTTAACGTGTGTTCATCTGTTTTAACCATGTCCTGACAGTCTAACCACACACACCTAACCTTCTTCCTCTTCTAGCCACGTGCACAGTGACACATCGTATAACTGTCTTGTCTGATCTGTGTCTTCTCGCCCCTTCCCTAGCCTGAGGATATTATAATTCTCTCCAGAGGAAGAGCGTCGCATCTTTTAGGAGCCACAGGTCAGAAACTCTACTCCTCTCCCTCCTCCTCCCCTCAGTCCCTGTGTGCTGTGCAGACCGACACTGAGCTGCTTGGAAGCCTGCAAGCTTCAAAACGAGTGTTGCATGCTTATCCAACCCCCGCACCTGTACCTGTCTTGGGGTTTTGCTTGTTTTCTTTTATCCTCACCCTTTCCTGCATGACCACACCTGGGCGGCCCAGTTGGGATTTGATTTTTGCAAGTGTTGTTTTTTTTGTTGTTTTTTTTTTTTCACCAATCGTTCTCAAACCTACTCACTCTTTGCTTTTGGCATTTTCTCCTCTTTAACCTGTTTTTTTTAAATTTGTTTATTTGCTCGAAAGGGAACAAAACTACTGTGTACCTGATGGTGTTTTTAATGAAAGGCATGCATGGCTGCCTCGCGCTGGGGTTTTGGACAGCAAACTTTGCTCTTTGGCTTTGCTTTTACTTTGCTGAGCGGCTGCTCTAAACAGCAATTATTCAGTCATAGCCTAGCAACTGTAACTCTAGAGCGCTAAAGCTTTTCTCCAAATGCCAAAGTACTATGCATACGGCTGCAGGAAGAAAAATAAATGTGTTGATTCTGTAACGAACAACCTTTAAGCTATTTACTATGTAGGCTTAATCATAAGGGCATATTATGAAGTAACTGTATTAAAATCCTATCTAAGTACGACTTTATTCATCATCATGATAACTTTACGTTAAGTAACCCAATCGTTAGACACAAGACAAACCTAAATCTAAATTAGAACAAAACCATTGAACCTATGTCGCAAACATATGGCGCCATAGGTGTGGTTTTGTTTTCAAAGAAACAGGGAAGCAGTTTCAGCAGGAGGTAGAAAGCAGTTGTCATTTCATTGTGTTAAACAATTGATCCAGGATGTCGCTCAGGCACATTTGATCATGAAAGGCGATTTTTAAACACCTGATGGAAGTTCTTCTCTCTTGGAACAATTAAAGGTGTAACAGGAGGCATGCTCCATTCAAAGACGTCGGTCTGCACTTGGGTTAGCGTTTAAAGCGCAGTCAATCATTTAAGAGTCTTTAAAAGAGTTTTCTTCAGTGTCAGTAAGGGCTGCCTCACATTTATGAGGCTGTACTTGGTTCTGTATTTTAAAGCACTTTGAAATGTTGTTTTGTTACTCTTCAGCAGGGTTGTCAAGACATCAATAGTACCACATTGATGCTGATATTTAGTATTGATTTAGATATTCATTGGTATTTACCAATGCCAGGTTTGCTATCAACATTTATTCCTGTTTTTAAATTTTCTGCAATCAGGTCAATTCAATGTCACTTTGATAACTTCACAGATAAAAATAAGTTGCTATAGGAGCTTAGATTATGCACATTTCTTAAGAGACTCGTTATAGATGGTTGTAACTTTGGGCAGGAAGGATCCTTTCCTACAGTCTGTGTTGCAGCAGATCTGAAGAAGCCTCTGACTGAAGAGGCACTGTTGTTGGGTATCCGTGATGTGAAGAGGATGCTCAGGGTTGACTGTTTTCCCTTAATGAAACCTCTTTCTTTACAAAATGAACTCTAGAGGCTCCAGAGCAGTCCCCAGGAACGGAACCAGTTTTTTTTATTTATGTTCAGCTTAAAAAAAGTCACTGGCTCTGATTCTGCTCCCCCAGCAGATGACTACAAAAGAGAGATTGGACTCTCCAAAAGGGACTTGTAGAAGATTGGCAACATCTTGCTGCAGACACTGAAGGACTTGCGGTTTCTCAAGAGATGCAATCTGCTCTGTCTTTCCTTGTAAATGACTTCACTGGTGCGTCTCCAGTCCAGTCTGTTGTCTAGCTGAAAACTTGGTTTCATGAGAAACTTGAATTTGTCAATCATCTCCTTTTCGTTTTCTTCACAAGATGATTGTCTGGACAACATGCCACAAAATGGACAATCTGTGATTCGCCCGGGAACTGCAGAGTATATCTGCAGCTGACAGTACTGAAAGTCTGAGTTGTACAGATTGAGAAGGACGGTGAGAGGACTGTACGCTGTGGTGCTCCTGTGCTGCTGACCACCCGGTTAGACACAACCCTCCAGTCTCTCAAATTAGGGTCTGCTTGTTAGATAGTTGTTGATCCAGGGGATTGTTGAGTCTCCACTTGTGTTTACCCGAGTTCCTGGCAAAGCAATAGAAGCTGAATTGTGCTAAATGTACTGAAGAAATCACATAACACAGTGCTGTCTGCTTTGTCCAGTCCTCAATCTCCTCTTATCCAGCTCTATGCTGGTAGACTAATTGTAGGGATCCTGGTAGACGCTTGTTGGCTTCAGGCTGAAACACATCACACCAAACGATCCGTCCAACCCGATGTTTAGATCCGTACAGATTTTTTTCCTTACCTACCGGCACTGTAGAGGCTCCCTCTATGGACCACCCGACTCACGAGATGGAGTATGTACAGCAGATTATGTAATTTGCGCCTGCATAATCAAGCCAGGAAGTAAACGTAAAGCTGCAGTAGCTGCTCAAAACAAACTCCAAAGAAGTTCGCTTTTTAATTTTTTTAATCTGTTTGCTGTACTTCTGAGCTCCTACCATGGTTAAGTACACAGTTTTATTGAAACGTTTTAATGCTTATTTGTTGAGCTGTGTTTTCCAGGACGGACCTATATGGGAACGAATCTGGCCGGTAATTGCGTTCGGTTTACCTTGCGCTTTGGAGATTTTATTGTATTTTCCCCATAGCGGACACGCTTTATTTTGACAGAGCATCTCTCTTCATGTCTAACTCATGCATTTGTCATCAATATGCTGCGTAGCTCTGGCTAGGATAGAGGGTCTACCTTAGTTGGAGGAAAACCAGAAGCCGGTCTGTCCGGCTACGTTCTCCTACGTGTTTTGGCCTTACTCAGGTGGGCCAATAGAAGTCTCTCCAGGACTTTCATGATGTGTGAGTGTTGGAGCAAAAGCTTTTAGTTGTTCAGGATGGATGGATGGGCTAGGTACTGGAACCAGGCAGGATGTCTCCCACAGAAATAGGCCCTTTTCCTGGATGAGGCTAAGGTTCTGTTTATCAGGTCCCTACAGGCCCTCAGGAGTCTTGGATCCATCCATCTGGATCTGCAGCTGCTCCAGAAAGAACCATCCTCCTCTGATGTAGTTGGAGAATGTCAAGAAGCAGCACCAACATACATGACTGAAGACGGAAAATGATAAAACTGAGCTGTGTAAGGAAATCTGTGGAGCGATGGCAGGAGAGCTAAATTTATGAAGCAGGAGAAGAACAAAATGTAATTTTTGTCCTCAAAAAGAATCAATCACATGGAAAACTGTTACAAGCTGAATTAACAAGTGAATTCATGAAAGAAAGCACATGTAGTCTGGATTCTTTGTTTCAAGGGAAAGAGAAATTTATTCCTACAAACTTCGTTCCTACTCCTTATTCAACCAAGATAGCAGTTTATAATTATGCGGCTTCTGCAAATTGCCCCAATAACGGTCAGTTTTCTTGTATATAGTATGAAGTTAATAAAAGACGGATTAGTACAAGTGAAATGTTCACACATTTTCCCATTTAACTTTTACTTTTCTTTCCTTGATGTTGCATAATTTAGGATTATATTGGCCTAAGTTTATTAGTTAGCTAAAAGTTGAGATTTCCTCTACTTCCCCGGGAAATGAATGACCCGGCTTTTAAGGAATGAATTGTTAATCTCTCTTTGCAACAGTAAACTGTACTCACTGTGTTGTGCAGGAAAAGAATGCTTGACCCAAATCTGTTGTCCAGATCACGAGAAACTGCAATGATAGGTGTTTAAAGTTTTAGGCTTTGCATTTTTTTTCCTCCCTCTGTGGTGTGAAAGAAAGAAACGGGGAAATGAGTGTGTTGTGTGCTTGATTGCCAGGTTCAGGAGAACACGCTGTTAGTGTTGAGGCAGCCAGTGGGTGATGGGGCGAGTTTTCACACAGCTCACTAAAGGAGGTTTGTGTCTTTGCCGGCCAAAATTACTACCATGAAATCAGTGCCTGGAGGGGAGAAAGGAGTCCTTTTGAAAGGCAGAAAGGGAAGGAAAAATATAGCAGGCCTGAAGGAATGGTTACAGATTCATTAAAGGCTCCTGGACTGGTGGGAAAACCTTGTGACTGTCATACAAAGACCAGTTTTATTAATGTTTATTCACTAAGCAAAAAAAAAAAAAAAAAAAAAACAGCATTGTTCTTAAAAAAACATGTTGTTTAACACGTGATACTTAATTTAAACCCAGATCATCACAAATTACTGTGTCATTGTGCAGTGGAAGGAAAACTATTCAGAAAAATACGCAGTGTTTAGATTTAGGGGAGGTGGCATTTGTATTCAACTTCCTTTAATCTGATACCCCTAAATAAACTCCTATGTATTCTATTTAATTCAGATACTCATTATTTGTAAATGGTGCAGTATGACACAACTGCAGAGCTCCAGAGCTCCATGGCTGGGAAGGACCTGTTGACAGCTCAGTTGTTAGTCGTGCACTCCACAAAACAGGCCTTTATGGGAAAGGTGTCAAACCATGTTGCAAGAACCATAAGCCAAGTTGGGATCACATCAAACCCTAAATTTCCTTTTTTTGAGCCCTACATAAATCCATGTATGTGGCAGAAAACTAACATTGCACATAAAACACCCCAACTGGTCCCCACCTTGAAAGATGGAGGTGGCAGCATCACGCTGGCGATTGTTTCTTCAGCAGTCACTGGGATGCTGATAGAAACATGTATGGAGTGAAACACATATATTTTACTGTTTCTAAACAGGTTTACTTCCAAGATTGCCTTGAGAGTGCAGTGGAGGTTCATACCCAAGCAGTAGAGCAACCCCTAATATACAGCTTAGAGCTACAATGAGTTTAAAACAAAGGACAGCTGTGTTAAAATGGCCTGTTCAAAGATCAGACCAAAATCTGAAGAAAGACTTAAATTGATGTTCAGATGCTATCTATCTAATCCGATTAAGTTCTAGTTATTTTGCAAAGAACACTGGGCAAAATGTCGGTCTCTCGATGTGAATTTTTTTCTGCAGACACATTCACCAACAGACTTGCAGATGTTGCATTGAGTAATATTACAAAAATGTGGAAGTTCACAAGATACGAACACTTTTGCAAGACACTATGTGCTGCTTTTGTGGAAGATGAAGTCACCTGCAGATGCCATTTACTGTGGCTACCATTGCACAGTTTGAGACCACAAGACCTTCAGCTGGGCTCTTGCAGCTTCTGAAAATAGTCCAACATTATACGCTTCAAGGCCAGCAGCAGCGGCCATAAGGAAAAGGAGGCATGACTTTTTAGAGTGGTGACTTCCCTGTATCCCCGGGCTTTTTCTGGCTTCCCCAAACCCAAATATGTGTCGCATCAGAGCTTCAGTTAAATCAACAATGCATGGTTCTGTGACTTTGTATTGCGGGTTTTTTTTTTATTTTTTTTATTAGTATTCTTATACATGTATTGATGACTGTATTGGTGTTTTTAAGGTTGTAGAAATTGGTTAAACCTAGCCGTCTTCAGGGAATGCTTTAAACTGATGTCTGAAGACCTTTGTGTGTGGCATTAAATTACAGAAAAACAATTTTCATATTTGAGAAGTTTCTTCTCCTAGGGTATTTCCTGAACCTGTCTCGGCAGATGTTGGTAGTAAAATTTCCCCACTTTTTTTTTGCTCCTTTTAATTAAAAGAGAGAGAGCCCGTGATTATGTTTTTATACTGGACTACAGAGCCGCATTCAGTGCTTTGACGGGGAACACCACACAGTAATCTTCTAGTTAGCTAACTTCACTCGCCTTTATGTTTATAGGGAAGTTTTTCAGATCCTCCAGAGCCATGTGACTCAGTGAAAGGGTGTGTTGTTTTTAAAAAGCTCACCATTGGCAGACTAAATATACCCTTTACTGGAGCTGACCCTTTATTTGCCTTTGCTGTGGCCACTTAAGGTCGACATGCTTGCTCAGCAGGGGCCCTACGACTAGTAATTATATAGAAGCGTTTCCATTTTTTTTTTTAATCCCCTGTACATACCCTTTTTCCTCAGTTTAGTCATCTGGACTATCATTGATGGCTTACCTAGAGTTTTTTTTTTTAAATTATTATTATTTATTTAACTGCTGCATTTCAGTCGAACTTTGTTTCCAATTTGCTTTGCATCACATGCAGCTTAAATAGGATAACTTGGATTAGTACAATAAATGTTCTTTCAACAGTTGAGCTTTTTGTCGTCTAGTTAGTAACTTCCCCATGGATGATGTGTCGGGAGGGCTTTCTGGATCATCTGCCGTGGTTATTCTGACCACTAGCCAGCGGTTTTGTGCACTTTACACAGATGTTGGTTGGACCTGATGTGCACATCTCACCTTAGGGCTCATATTTATCTGCAGAATTACAGACTTATTCTTATGCATGTTGTACAATTTTATTCATATCATCGTGCACCATAATTTACTGGCAGGTCATTGAAAGCCTCACTAACACGGGTAGTAACACATCCTTAAAATCAAAATCATTCCAGTTGGATTTTTATCTAGTTTCTATTTATTTAGTTATTTTACAATTTACAATTGTTTATTTAACACAACTGGAAGCTCCACTTTTTTTTTTTAATCCATTAACAAGCAGCATGTTTGCCGATGAACTTTGTTCTGAGTTTAGTGAAAATCAAATAAAGACTAGGGATATGCACGTCATCGTAAAAATGGGGATAATCCTATCATCATATTTTACAAGTATATACCTCTGGAACTCTTTCAGGTTTTGTCGAGTTAAAATGACAGCCTTTCGTGTGACTGACCAACTCAAAACGGTGTAAAATAGTGGATTAGAAGAAAAAATAGACGGTACGTGTGGGAAAACATAATCATGCAACGTTTATTGTTTTTTCTATTGCTATTAAATCCAGATTTTTCCTAACTCCTCCGTTCTCACCTGCCATTTTGATGATTCCAGATCTCTCTCTTTGTGAGAGCTAAGCATCTTCTGCCCATTTATTGTGATCAGGTATGGGAATCCACTCTGTTGGGAATCCACTCAACAGGTTGAAGATATGACTTGCATGCAAAAGGTGAATGCCTGACACTTGGAATATAAAAGCCAGATACTGCATTCAAAACAATGTCCTGCAATAATAATATTGCAGCCACTGATATAGTGATATCTTTGCGCTGTATTGTTTGGTCCATATTATTATTCTTTTTTTTTTTTTAGATGCAATTGTAAAAATGTACCATGCATTTATATAGAGCCCTCCTTTACTCAGATGCATCTAAAAAAAAAAATAGTGCAATCAATTGTTTTCAGAAGTAACTTAATTAGTAAGTAAGAGTCCACCTGTTTTGTAATTTAATCCGGTGTTAATCCAGCTGTTCCGTGAAGTCCTCAGAGGTTTGTTGGAAAATGTTAGTGAGCAAACAGAATGCCGGACCGAGCCCAACCCTCTGCAATGCCCTGCAGTAAAGCGGCAACTCGGCATGATCAAAGACCAACGGTTATTAATTACACGGATCTACAGCAACTTTAAGAGCCTTACATCAGAACATTTACTTATGTCAGTCTACTCTGCAGTCACATCTGAGCAATGGGCAGGTTTAGCGTCCGCTTTAGTGAACACCAACGTTCATACTGTATTCCCAGCGACTTTCCAGTCTTGCCCTCCTGGAATCATATATAATGTTTGCCTTTTTTCCCATGGATCTTGGAGCATTCTTCATTGTTGCGCTGGGAGATGCTAATAGCCGTTAGCCGCTTCCTTGTTTTATCCCCTGCTGCACATGTGCAGTGACATACTTCCGTTATTATTATAAATAAAAATCAAAGGCTTTATTTACTAACACATTGAGCAAAAAGCATAAAACACCAAAATAACAACTAATACTGCAGCAGGACGTGATAATGTTTTATAAAAACTCTGTTTGCAACCAGAGTGAGCTACTGAACTATATTAAAAAAAAAAAAAGTCAAGTAACATGGCTATATACCTTTTTAAGTTAGGCTCAGATTTGTTGGCCAATGTGGTTGTGATCTATAACTCACTTTTACCAGTTCCACTTGGACCGGTAAGACAGGGGCGAGTAACGTCATTTACCTATTTTAAACTAGGAGGAACTCATAAATAAAACGCATTAAATAGAGCTGAAAACGTGAGGTGGTCGTTTGTTAGCTGCAGTTCTTAAAATGGTGGCAGGCTGTGAATTCTCGTCTGCCTGTACACAAATTGGCAAAAAGGACTCGGCTTGGCTAGAAATAGAACCCAAAACCTCTTTAGCACCTGGCAGTATTTTAGGATGGGATCTCCGTCCCGGTCAAATCTCATAAGAGGGATCCGATGCCCGCAGTTGGCATCATCATATGCACATGTAAGCAAGCTCGGATCTCTGCCACATCTGTAGCCAAACTCCATTAATCTGTAAATGGCACTGGAACAGACATCTGTCCCCATCAGATTTCATCCTCCTTGATCCCTGTATTTTGTTTCATGTGTAGGATCCCTTACTCTGTGGTACATAGAGGCCTGCCTCCACAAGGCTGGAAAAGAACAACAAAGGACAAGGGTAGAAAACACTACAGTTTAATATATCTAAGTTGCATTTACACTCAGTGTCTCTTATGCCAACTCCTGATATATAGATCTGAGTTCTCAAGATGTTGAAGCTCAAAGAATGGTGTGGTCATAATAATTGGAAAAGTGAGAAGAGTAAAGAAAATGTGAGTTTATCACAATCGAAATAGTCATATCAGTATTTGACAATAACGCAGCAGTTTTGTTTTCCTGTAATTGTGCATCTGTTAATATATTAAATCATTTGTAGCTTAATTTCTGTATTTTCATGATATAAAACACCAAAACATACGTAATCACCTTATCTTTCCAGTATTAAAGAGGATGATAATAAGCATCATCAGGGCTACGTTTAATTTTTTAGTTCCTCCCTGTAAAAAGTGTCCTAATCAGCCCATTGGTGACTTTAATGGCCCTACTAGTGAGGTTGTTGAGACTACAACTTATAAGCTGGTTACTTTCAGCCATGTTTTAAAACTAAAGAAGCCTTTTGGCTGAGAGATTACATTCAGTTGCCTTCATAAGATAAGATAAGATAGGCTTTATTGATCTCACAATGGAGAAATTCACTTGCCACATCGGTTCATACAAGAAGGTGCAGAGTAGGAAAGGTGCATTCAGTTATATACAGTAAATCTTCATATATACAATGGATCAAAAAGGATACAAAAAAATACAAAAGAAATAGAGATGGGCATATGCTGTCTTATTTACATACATAGTGATCTATATGTATATAAACATATCTATCCATCCATCTATCAATCTCTCTATCTCTATATATATCTATACGCATATATGTGCATATACATTTGTGTATACATTTGTACATACATGTGTACTGACATATGTTCAGGTTCATGGGTAAGCACTTAGGATTGTCAGCCTAGATCTCTTCGCACTAAACAGGAATTTATTGGTAATTACTAACTCAGCGGTTCAGTAATTTATTAATGAAGGAACAAACATCAGATGTGAAGTACTCTTCTTTTATACTGTATATGATTACTTTGTTAGGAAAACCTTCAGCAAATAGTCTTGGCAGTTGTGAGCAGTTGTGCACGTTATCAGTCACACAGCTGGGTGGTAATTGTACAGAGGTCTATGTTGACACATGCCAGTCATTATCAAAAACAAAGTGTGGTATTATGGTTTGGAAGGATTTTCAGTAATTCTTGCGCTTGATATGGCTAGTATAAAGATGTTTGAAAGAAAAGTAAAAAAAAAAAAAAAAAAAAAAAGTGAGTAGTATAATATATCAACACGAGTGCCAAGCGAGACATTCTTTCCAGTAAGTACAAACTACTAGCAGATTTCCTGTTCTAGTGTCTGTGTGTGGTATTTTATCAAGTGAGGGAGCCAAAAATGTTTCTTGGCCTGCAGCAGCTAGAGGAAGAACAGCATCTCTGTGTATTGATGCCGATAATTGGGGGGGACAAACTGAAAAAGAAGAGCTCCGGCGAGGTTGGAGATGCTGGCAGGCGCTGAATGTCCAACTTCCTGAAATCCAGCCTCCTTTCTGCTGGATCCTCTCTTTGCTGACAGGATGCTGAGCGTCTTGTCTGCGCACTCTGCATTAAAATGAGGTGGAAAGTGGTGAATTTGCCTTGGGGCACTTGATGACAAGTGGGTCTGGCATTTCATGAGGCAATTGGACGGGAGCCAGTTGTTCTAAATTGATCATGAGTTAGGATATTAGATGAAAGTTTGCTGTACAACTATTATTCATTACCGGAAGTTATGGGATTTTATTTTTTTTTACTCAATCTCAATCTAGACTCCTGCAGGGGAGTGAAAACTGTGGTGTGCAGTAAAGCAAAAACCACGTTGCTGCACCTCTCCATCATTTGTTATCTACATTTGAGCATTTTCCAGGGTTTTTTCCTCTGATCTGCCTCATTCGTCACAAAAAGCATTTACTATGAGGAACCTGGTGCCTTATCGCTTTCTTCTTCAGATGAAACATTAGATGGGCCTAACCCTTCTATATGAAAAATACGACACGTTCTCATATTTTGTCACCCTACAACCACAAACATCAATGTTATTTACTAGGGGTTTATGCTATTTACCGACACAGGAGTTCAAAATAGTTTCATTTACAAAGAAAAATCTGTAAAGTGTGGCTTGCATTTCTGTTCACCCCCACTGAGTTAATACTTTTGTGAAACTGGCTTTCACTTCAATTACAGTTTACAATTACTTCAAAAACTGAAGTGTTCGGCCATTGTTCTTTGGAAAACGTTTTAATCTTAGTCTGACTGGATTAAAAACATCTGTGAACATACCTTTTCAAGTACTGTATTTTTCAGACTATAAGTCACACTTTTTCTCCCCGAATCAGAATCAGATATACTTTAATAATCCCAGAGGGAAATTACTGTTTCAGTACAACCGCCATGCGACGATTTACTGAGGCCATGCTGCCAAGGACGCTGCCTAACACGATGCCCACAGGGATCTGCCATTTGTATAATACTGTAATTTATACTCAGGTGCGACATATATCAATTATATAACATGTTTTTAATTGGTAATTCATACTCACCGACATGAACCAATAAGTAAACATTACGTCTATAGCCGCAAGAGGGCTCTGTAGGCTTGAGAAAACTATATCCTGCTCCTGTACGACTTTAAAGTTAATTGAAACATTAATTTATAGATAACAAAGGCTGAACATGATGTTGTTTTGCTGTTTCAGTATGCATTCACGTAGTAGAGCTTTCTGGGGGTCCCAGACCGCGACAGAGCCCAATCACTGGGATGTCCGTCAAGCTAATGACGGCTAGCGCTAGCTTATGTTGTCCAGGCGATGATGCACGTTCATGAGCTTTACTGACCTTTCTATGTTGCTTTCAAACATCTGTGACGCACTGCTAGCTTAGCACGTAGCACCGTTACGCTCACAGTCTAATGTCGGCATAATTTTGACAACCTTCAGCATAACGGGCCGTTACGCTGAAATGCGCTGGCAACAACCTTGCTTGTTATGCAAATTTACCCCATTGAGCTTCCCAGGTATGTTCCATGTTATTCACCCTGTTCTGGGTGCACTTGTGTAATCGAATAAATTGCCTTATCAGATTAAATGTCAGGTTTTGGCCTTGGATTTTGTGAAAGAAATTTCTAAAAAATACAGGACTTCCTCATTATGACAGATTGTTTGACTGATGCAATTTATATTCTGGAGCGATTTATAGTCAGGAAAATACTGTCTGTTTCAGATTTGCAGCTTGATTTAGATCTGAACTCTGACCAGGCTGTTTTAACACACGACTATGCTGTGATCTAAGCGACTCCTGTCTAGCTCTGTCTGGATATGTACGGTCACGTTCCTACTCAAAGGTGAATTTCGACCAAAATATCAGGTCTGTTTCAGGTTATGTGCTGCTGTCTTCTAGTTTTGCTCTGTTTTTGAGCTTTATTTGTCTTTCTTTCATCAGTTCTGAGTTTGAAAACATCAGCCACAAAGCTTGATGTTTTCACTGCAAAATTTCACTTTGGGGGTGAGGATTTCAGGGTGATGTGATGTGTTGGCTTTTAGCCCGTAGTGTTTTTTAATCTAAACAGAGCTTCTTCTTTCACGTTTGCTGTGTGTCTTTCTTGGCTTGAGGCAAACTAGATTTAATTGAGAAATATCAAGGTGATGAATACAACTACTTGCAGACTTTTCAGATTTGATCTAAAACAAATGAATACAAAAACTAAAATCCCTCTTCACAATTTCTACTTTGTTTTGGTCTATTATATTCCTTTCCAGGTAGCATTTGCTCTAATGTTCTTCTGAAGTTTAATTTAATTTTTCTACTTTTTACCTTTTTTTTAGGTGCCTCAATAACTATCCAGGGTGCAGCTGTAGATCCAAGTCAAACATGAGCACTGGGTACATTTTAGTCTGCAAACAAATGAAAAAGGAGAGCAGTAGGTCTGGTTTTTCGACTCCCAGCCAATGTGTGTAGTCAAGGCAGTAATGGCACCGATGCAAAACCAATGATAGGATCAAATCAACCAGAAAAAAAGGCAAAGTTTCAACCACTCAGATAAGCTCGAGTTCCTTGTTTCTTTTGCCCTGTCCTTGCTGGACAGCCTGCCAGTGTCTGCAGCCAGCTAGCAGCACAGTGCTGGGAACTTCAAGGCCCCAAACAGGTGTTCGCTCTCTGCCCAGTCAGCAGAGCTGCGATGGGAACACAAAGGGCTCTAAGAGACCTGCCAGCATGGCTGCAGTCTTAAATATCCTAGGCCAGTACGGACACTCCAGCATTTCTCAGCAGCGCTGGATCAAGACTGCGTGCTCTTTCTGCTACTGTAACGCTGCGTGTCAAAGGTTTCTGAAGCCTGGTGTTCTCCATAAATGGAGGTGAGAATGTCAGGAGTTCACAAATGGATGGCCGGTCTAGTGGGAATCTGTTCTTAAAGGAATGTGCCCCAAGGGGATTTTATTTCTCTCCCAAGGACAAAAAACAAAAACAAAACAGAAATGTTTTCCGCCTAGGGTCTTTGTCATGGGTTCTGTTAAAATGTCACGTCTTCAGTGTTTCTGCTGTGATCATCTGGGAATTTCATCCAGATCTCATGGGCTTGTGTGATATTTGAAAAGACCAGCTTGTCTCAAGGGGGGGGGGGGGGGCTTCCTCATGGCTAAGCTGTCCTGGCATTTAGGCTGGCAAGGCCACAAACAAACTAGAGGAGAGAGAGAGAGAGAGAGAGAGAGAGTTAAAACCTTTCTCTCTATTCAGTGTCGACTACTCCTCAGTGATGACGTGGATGTGAGACAGGGCTGAATGGAGTCGAGTGGAGGCTCCCCTCATCTTCTGCAAACAATGGATCCTTGTGTATTTGCCCCCCTTCTGTGTAGAAGAATGGGGTCCATGGTTGGGCCTGAAGCTGGGGTGGAATTCCAACTTTAGCATATGTGAAATCTCCGAGAGGGGAACAGGTTCAGTGTTAGGAAAGGAAAGATCACGGCCTCTGGGCCTTGTTGTTCTCATTTAGAAACGGATCAATAATCAATTATAATTTCCCTTCTTTGGCTCATATTGGATTGAGCCCGACTGATCGTACGTGCCGCGGCGCCATATGATACATTCCCCCCTCCCAGCTGCTGGGGGACGGACTACTAACCTAAATTTGAGCTGAATGAGCCACAGTAGGGCCGCTGGGTCATTAAAAAGTAATTAACAGTGATTTATCTGTTGTGTTCTTTAATTTATTCCACTAATTCTGAATGGGGAACATTTTTTTGAGAACAATTAAACCCTGTGAATTGGTTTTAAATGGTATTTGTAGAATTTCAGCATTTTGTAGACTTTTTGCAAAACCTTGTCAGTATTGATTATAGTTTATTTCTATTGTTCCTTTTGGAACTTTAATATAAGGAAAACCTTTAAAAAAGATGCAATTAAATTTATTTTGGGGAATATCAACTAACCACACTGGCAAAAAGAAACTTTTAAGGAAATGGTAACAAAAGTGCAAACTGGAAATGGCTTTTTTCCCCTCTTACCTTCCTATAGTTGGCTACTTTTTACTATATTAGGAGCAAAAACTACAACACTGAGTGTTGCTAGAAAGAAAAATAATTGTAAAAGAAAAATAATTGTGTAATTGACATTTAAACTCTTTCTCATCCCGTGGTTAGTGATTAATGTGGCTAGTGTTGCTATACCAGCAGTCTCCATGTGTAATCCCTATGGATACGGATCCTATTTCCTAAAGGCTCAAAACTTTTCTAAACCCAGCATGTTACAAGCCAGAGGCTGAAAACTCAAAAGGACACAACAGCAACTTTACAGTTTTCCTTCCAGTCATCTGCTGAAGGTCTCCCTCTCAAAGCCTGAATGAATTGGAGCGATGTCGTGACGTTCAGCCATTGTCCATACCTGCTTATCCTTGCAGGTTTGTGGGGGAGCTGGTGCCTGTCTCCTGTGGTCATGAGGCGGGTACACCCTGGACAGGTCGCCAGTCCATCACAGAAACATTAAGAGCAATTCAGAGAGACCAATTACTCTAACAGTCATGTTCCTGGACTGTGGGAGGAAGCCGGAGCACCCAGAGAGCAACCACGCTTATGCAACTACAGGACGGTCAAGGGTTAAGGGTTTGATCACCAGCATCTTGGGGCATCTCTAGTTATGTGTTCATTAGGGTCTAATCTATGCTTCTTGATTCGGTTGTCTTGGAAGCTTCTAGCCATCTTTGATAACATTTGTTTTGTGACTGGTCCACCCGTTGCAAAGTTGTAATGCAGGTACTTCACCTTTCTATCAGCCATGTAAAACCAGAATAACCTGCTTAGTGCTGGATCACATTGCTTACTCAGAGCTGAATTGAACACCGAGCTTCCAGCTTGCTCATTCCTACGACTATAGTCTTCTTTTATGAGACACAGGATGCACACGGCTCCCTAAAGACCAACATCCTGTGTTCAAATAAGACACAAACCAGGGTGCGAAGGCTGTGGCTTAAATACAGGAGCTCTCACATGACAATCAGCAGAAAGGAAGCACATAAGCTTTAAAACTGAATTCTGTCATTTAATCACCCTCCCAGCTGAAGCCTTTTCAGCGTTAACAATCGAGTCAAAGGAGGTAATCGCTCTTCTGTGAGCGTCACAGTGATTTGGGTTGAGTGTAGTGAAAACTGACCTTTGGGATAATTTTGGGTTCTCTGCGTCGCTCTTTCTCGGGCTACAGTAAATTAGGCCAGATGCTTTAGAGACGGGATTTAGAACAGATTTAGAGATTTATTGTAATATTTTACCAAAGCTTTAAAGCTTGTTCTTTTTTTTTTTTTTTTTTTAACCCAGATTACCTCAATGGTTCGAAACTACCAGCTGGAAAGAATGTTTTCATTTAGGAAAGTTAGAGGAACTACAGTCAAGATAAAGATCAAGATGAAAAGATAAATGTAAGATTAATAATAGGAAACTGTTTATGTATCTACAAACATTAGCATCGGCTTTTGTAAGTTATAAAAACATTAATCATGAGAGGATGGTCTTCAAAAAAATGGGTGGAAATTTTCTAAAAAAAATGGGTGGAAATTTTCTAAAAAATGGGTGGAAATTTTCTTCTTGAGGGGAAGGCAGAGGAGTCTGACTCATCAATTGACAAATGGAAAAAGACACCAGCGTCTGATAATGTTTAACGACTACCAGCAGCTAGTTATTGCCGTCATCCCCGGAGGCAAGTCATTATTTATTTTTTTTTTTTTTTTACGTCCTCAGAGCAGTATCGGGTGTTTCTTTACTGTGAGTGGAAAGGTTTGTGTCCACACAACCTATAACTCAATTTTAAACATTTAAAACTATTTATATTACTAGTGTTTATTCCTAATTGGGTAAGTGTCATTTCTTGACACTTTTACGTCTGGGGAAATAACAAAAGAAGTGGACAATGACTATGCATTTCTGGTGCCTTCTGCCCCAGGAGCTATAAAATAACTTTATTTTAAGGCCTGCTAAGGTTGATCCGGCACATCGGTTCTTCTGACCGTGTGGTCAGCATCAACCTTGGCATCTTGTTTTCCTGCATTGCATTTCTTCCCCTAAAACGCCGGTCTCAGACTCCAGTCCTTAAAGGCCAACGTCCTACAACTACTAGGTGTCCCTGATCCCAGACACCAAAATAAATTAACTCCTCAGCCTGCAGCCACGTAAACGGCACGTAAACAAATCCTTTGATACATTTGTACTAAAACCGGTGTGTAACAGATTCTATTTCTTTGTGGTTCTTCATAAATTATAAATATACACTAGACATAGAATACATTGAACTGAAATTACCCTCTGCTAGAAGATGTTTTGAGTCCCATAAATACATTTCTTTAGTGAAGAATGACTAAATTGCAGAAAATGGCTTTAAACTGTTGGTTTGCTGCGAGGAGTTGACTGTTGGTAAATGAGCAAAAGGACTAAGGTTCAAGATGTAGACGGGCTAAAATGACCGAGACCCCCTGAATTATCTTGTCTCAAAAAACAGCTCAAAAAGATATATTTTTAGCTTATTTTGATATTTTAAAGAGCAACAGATTCTCTGAAATCTTGACTGGGGCATTTCTGTTTAGTCGGTCTTCATTATTTTTATTAATGAGCAATTCCCATAGAAATGGCGTGTTGATCGACTGTTGCAGTGCAGGGTTTCTATATATAATCGCCTTAAAGCTTTGTTTTTGATTCACCAGCTTTCATCGCTGCAGATTTTGTTTCAACACACAACGTTCAGCATGCAAATATTTTTACAGAAAGGGGATGAATCTGCTTTCCGCTTTAGAGAACTTGATGCTGGTTCCTGCAATTGTCAGCTCGCGCGGCATGATAACATCACCCCATTTAAAGAACTTTAGACGCCTGAGACGAGCGGCGCTGGTGCAGGTCTTCAAGTGCGCTGGATTTAATTTGGTCTTTTTTTTTTTTTTGTGCTTTTTGCAGGGGAAACTTCACAGTTCCGAAGCTTTCAGAGTCCAACATGGGATTTGGAGTGCTGGGAGTTTTTCTGGGGCTCCTCCTGGAGGTTTCAACCCACGGACCCCACAGCGTTCCCCGAACTTCCTGGAAACGCCAAGGTAGAGCCTCTCACCATCCTGATTCAGACTGAATACAATAGATTTAGCTGTTAGATAAAGTGAGCAGATGGCAAATTATGACCAGAATGACTAAAACCCAATAGAAAATGAGGGACTGCTGAAATGAAAACTCTTTTTATACATTTTAATCTTTTACTTCTTGATTTTTGAAATGTCAAAACATCCAAATTATTTTTTGCATAAAAAAATTGATAAATGAAAGTTTAATTTTCTATAAAAGCCTTTTCTGTGAGAAGTAGCGCTTGCCACTATGAGCCGGTATCTTTATGTCATCTCAAAACAAGAAACGCGATACACAGATAGAAAGTTCAGTTGCGCCGGTGGGAGAGCAGGAGGTACAGAGCGTTCACACGGTCTTTATGTGTCAAACTCTTTTAACTCAGTGTCTCATGTTCACAATAGATCGCTTAGTTTCACCTGTTGCCTACATTTATCGAGAAAAACTAGCTGCAGTCTCAAATTAGGTGGACGATTCTCTGAAGAGGAAGTCCTCACTGCTGGCTACAGATATAGTTAAAGCACCTCGGTCTCGGTGTGAGAACGTCTTTTAAACTCTCCTTGCTGTCGCCTAGCCGCAGTTTCAGTCGCTTGCTCTGAGGGTTTTTGTCTTGTTTATGGCCTGCGTCTGCAACCTGAAGCTTCTTACCACTGTCACAACCAGAGGGTCCTTAGTGAAAACACGTGCAATTACACACAGCGGGAGCAGCAACATCTTTACAAAGGAGTTATGTCATAAATGAGTCATGGCGAAGATCATGGAGTCGTTTTTGGTAGAAAAATGTCCAGGAAACAATTTGACTCTTTGGAAAGGTCTAATCTGCATGCTCACTGTTCGACTCGCTGCTGGAAGGCTCATTACTAATGATGGTTCAAAAAGACTTTAAGAGACAAAATGGCAGGAGTCCTGTTACAATGTCTTGCAAATGCTTTCATGCCCCTTGAACATTTTACAGCAATAAATCTGAAAAGTGTGTTGGGCAGATTTGAGTTTTACACACTGGGAGTATGACATGTTTGGTTATGTGACTTTTTTTGAATAGCTCAGTCTTAGTCAGGGTGGATGGAGAGTTGCTCTGAACAGAAGTTGTCACGTTTTGCCTCAGATTCTCAATTGGATTTGGGTCTGGACTTTGACTGGGCCGTTCTAAGACCAGTGTCAGTCCATTTGTGTTTAAAGTCATACTCCTGCTGGAAGCTGAACCCCTCTCTCAGTCTTAAGGTTTTTGCAGTTTTCTCTCAGGATTCTCCGGTATTTGACTCCATCAGTCCTCCCACCAACACCATGGTGCTGCTGCCACCATGTTTTTACCTTGCACATTGTATGGGCAGAGTGATTTGCATCATTAGTTGTTTTTTTCCCCCCTCTCCTATTCATTTGCATGTAGAACAAAAGCTTCATTTTGAGTTTCTGTGTTCCCTGCATGGCTGGTTGCAAACTGGAAAATTGACTTCTGGCTTTCACTCTGCAGTGGCTTCTCCTTTTTGTGACTGTTGTACAAAGGTTTTTAAAATAAGTAACTAATAGATCCCCTGAACCTGAGCTGGTTATCTCTGCAGCTCCTCCAGAATTACCATGAGCCTCTTTGCTGCTGCTCTGTTTAATGCTTTCCCTGACATTCAGGTAGACGATCATGTTTTGGCATCTTTGCAGTTGGGAAATTCTCCATTTTTGAATCAAGGTCTAAAGTGTGAGAAGGGTCCGAAATCCACACTCGCCAGATGCAAGATAATTTTCCGTTTGGCGAGTAAATTTCAGAGGGCTAGCTGCCACATGGCGAGTAAATGTTTGTACCAAATAAATTGTGTTTTTCAGTCATCATTTGGGTGGATGCTTCTTTATGTTCCTCTGCTGTCAGCTCATATGACAGCAAACGCACACAAACACTCGCACATGTGACACGAGAATGACAGCAACTACCTCATGTCCGTTTGCTAACTAGCATTTAGCTCAGGCTAACTACGTAGCCGGATTATGTGGAGATATTTAACAGGAGTCAGTCAGACTTACTTTGGCCGGTAAAAATATGCTTGGCCGGTTGACTTTTTTTTTTTTTTTTTTCCCCACCGGACAACTTGGCCGGTGAATCAGGAAGTTAATTTCGGACACTGAGTGTGAGAGATGTTCAGAGCTTGACATATTGTTTCACACCCCTTCATTGCTTCAGCTGCTTTTATAGTCCAATTAAACTGCACAGAGCTGAACTCTATTTACTAATTAAATGAAACAGGATTTTATTTAGGAGTATCTTATTCAAAGGGGCTGATGCATGCTATAGTTTTCAGATTTTAATAAGTGAAAATCTTTGATTTTTGAAACGTTGCTTCCTTGTTCTCGTTAAAATCTAACAAGCATTACTTTGTCGTGGTCTGTCCCATAAAAGCTAAACGACATCCATAGACGTTTGCAGTCGTAACAAGATGTGGAGAAGTTCAAGGACTTTTGCAACCCTCTCTCTATTCAGGAACCTAGAATCTGCCTGGACTGGGTAGCCAAGAGTCTGTGCCAGTATTTTACTTCAGTCCGTTTAAAATCAGTCCTCACATCCACAGTTACTCTGCAGAGGAGCCTAATATAACATGCATCTCTGAGTATGCAGACAAGCACAGGACTGTGGATCTAAACAATGGGCAGCTTTATTTAAACTCTGAATATGGTTTAATGCAGACTTTAACTAGTTGTTTCTTTTGCCGTGAATGTAATCTAATCACCAAACGTCCCTCTCGCCAGACTTGGATCTCTTGGAGTTTTCGGAGCCGGGCATCTCCAACTACTCGACGCTGCTGCTGAGCGAGGATAGAGACGCTCTGTATGTGGGAGCAAGGGAAGCCATCTTTGAGCTCAGCAAGAGGAATGTGACCGTCAGGAACCACAAGGTAGACGATTAGCAATAATGCTGCTATCACAGGAAAGAAAAACGAGGAATCTGAGTTGTAATGTTCTTGTTTTTAAGGTTCAGTGGAAAGTTGCAGAAAATCCCATGATGATGTGCACACTTAAAGGGAAATCCAAAGAGGTTTGCAAGATAATGAATACATTTCGGACTTGTTTTACTTTCTGTGTGGCTTCCTGTGCCCTTCTAGCTTGTAATAAATCTGTACCGCTCCGTTTTAGCGGGACTGCCTGAACTACATTAGAGTGCTCCAAATAGTGGACGACGAGCGGCTTTACGTCTGCGGCACGCATGCCTTCCAGCCTCAGTGTGATTACTTGGTAGGTTAATGCTCCATTACACCTCAACTGTGAACACCGGGCTGCGCACGCAGACGCATGCACCGACTTGCAAACCATCAGCAAAAACTGATATGAGCTTCTCTTTCAGAATCTTAGGGACTTTTCTATGGAGGGTCGACCTGAGGAAGGCAGAGGGAAGTGCTCGTATGACCCGTCGCAGAGCTTCACCGCCGTCATGGTCGGTGAGTTGAGTCCAGCTTCGGCTCATTTCACAAAGAGCTCTTTTGGTTGAAGCGCCTGCGTTAAAGTGGATAATAATCTGCAGTAATCTCTGGTCACGGCGAGGGAAAACTGACACTGCTTTATTCTCCACGTTCCCATCAGATGGAGAGCTGTACTCTGGGACAGCTTACAACTTCTTAGGCAGTGAACCGATTATTTCCAGATACTCTCCACCCCATTCCCTGCTTAGGACCGAGTACTCCACGTCATGGCTCAACGGTGAGTTTGGGCCTTTTTTTTTTTTTTTACAGCAATTTTATACTTCAATACGCTGGGTACTGGGACTCACCTTAGGGACCTTTTTCCCCACCTTGACTGTCCTCGTTTGTACAGCATCCCACACGTGCAGAATATGACTGATTCAGTTCTCTCACAAAAATGTCTTTCCTCCTTCTGTTTTGTTAGTAAGGAACAGTGTACAGAACACGCAACTAGCAGCTTCTCATTTTCACTCAGACATAACCGTCCCATTGGCTGTTAAAATGTCACTGCCGCTGGCAGCTGAACCATCGACTGTTGCTGATTCATTCTGGAAGCGACCCTGATAGAGGGCCACATTTAAACAGGCCTGTTTGCTGCAAGTGCTCCCTGCAAGTCAAAGTCTCTTCTGTTTTAGGACTTCTAAATGCAGTGAATTCACAGAACACACACTCTGCTGTTGTCCTAATGTGTCGGATTGAGATAAATCTGAATCTGGTACATGTTGGTAGATCATTTTGCTGAATCTGACACATTTTGCAGGTCACTTGTTTACGACTTTCCTAAATTAAACCCAGATGGTTTCTGTCATATTTAGTTCTGTACTCTGGCTAGGCCTATTTCAAACTTGAATTTTGTTCAGGGGAAGTTCTTCTCTTGTTGTTCTTAAATTAAGATTGGCCTCGTTGTGATGCGGAAAATCAAATCAGTCTTCATCTTCAGTTGTTTATGTTCATAATTTCTTCCACGCTGACCAATACTCTAGCTCCACCTTAAGAATATTAACGACTAAGGAGGATGCAGCCACCACTGTGTTTCACTGTGGATATGTTTTTTATTATTATTCTTTTCTTAGTATGACCATTTTTGAAATGTTCGTCCCAAAGTTCAGGTGTAGTTTCAGCAGATAAAACATTCTCACACATGGATTTTGGAGAGTTTTTTTTGTCCAGGGCTGAATGTTTCCTTTGAAGGAAAAGGCTTCTCTTCCTGTACAGTATATGTGTACAGAGTAGTAGAGTCATACATTTATTTCTGTTAGGTTTGATGAATATGGCATAAAGCAAATTTAAAAACCTTTATTACTGAACAGTTTGATATTACACGAGAAAAGGGTTTTCAATACAGTAATTATAATATATGTACTCAACATTTTGGCAGGGGTTAGTGAGGGAGTTAGCAGTTGTCTGTGATCAGTCTATAGAATTTCACATTAAAGTGAGTTGCTGAAATACATAAACTTTTCACTGATACTCTAATATAGAGATTTATATTTTTAGTATTTTTTGTTTTATCTTTTAATCAGTTTTGTAGAAGCGTCCATGTTATCTGTGGTCCGGTCACTCGTAAAAAAATAAGGTTTCCTCTCAATGAGACATTTTACCTTGATACAGAAAGATTGTGATAAAATGTCATTCTTATCCCAAAATTGCGGCTTCCTTCCCTGTTCTGGTGCACATAGATAATATTTTCTTACTACTAAAATACTTTTTACTTCAGCTTATCATATTTGTACAAACTGTTAAAGCTGTGAACTCGAGACTGAATGTTGAAATTAAATCAAAACCTGATCAACTAAGTTTTGAGGACATAAAAGCCTATGCAGCCAGGTTATGGTAGCTTCTTTATTTCTTTATATTTTTTCTGCATCATAGCTTTGTTTGTCATTTGAACTGTACAGAACGATCTTCCTGGTCGCATTATCTTGCGTCACAGAAATTTTGCAGATAAACTGTTGTTATACACTCAGTATTAAAACACTCATTTCAGGATTTATGTGTGGTATTTCTCTGTACATGAATGGGAGTAAAAGGATAACTTTATGGATGGTCTAAACCCACTGACATAACTTTACTAATGTCTTTATCTGTCTTTTCCATCGGTGCTCATTGCAGAGCCCAGCTTTGTCTTTGCAGACGTGATAAGAGCCGGGAAGCACAGAGTAGACGGCGAGGACGACAAAATCTACTACTTCTTCACCGAGGTGTCGGTGGAGTACGAGTTCTTTGGCAAGCTGCTCATTCCCAGGGTGGCTCGCGTCTGTAAGGTCAGCACACCATCTGCTCATACCTGCAGCGGGCCTCTTTTATCTCAGTCGTTGTTTGCAGCTCTTTCCGTTTCCAGCCTTCCTTACATTTGACGTTTTCTTCAAATCTTAGTCAAGCTCATTTTATTGTACAGATTGCCACACTGCAAAAACGGAACTAAAAATAAGTAAAATTTTCTGAAATTGAGTGCATCTGTCCTTGATTTGAGCAGGTAAATAAGGTGATCTGCCAATAGAATACGATTTTTGCACTTAAAATAGGAACAATTCGTCTCCATCTTATTTCAAGTGCAGGATGTCTAATTATCTTAATTTAGGGGTCAAAATACTTATTCCATTGGCAGATAATCTTATTTACCTGCTCAAATCAAGGACAAAACCATTATGTTTAGAACATTTTGCTTATTTTTAGATCTGTTTTTGCAGTGCAGTCAGCAATTGCTGTGGTTTGTTAGATAGCAATCCACCAGGACACATTTAGTTTGTTAAAATCAAATCCAATCTACCAAAATCTAATAGTTCAAATAAAAAAAAAATACTTTCTTTGCTCAAAACTTTAAAATGGTGAACATCTGACATTTGGACATAATAACTAGCTATTCGATGTTTGTTTCTCATACAATCTGAGGGAAGTTTGGATTCACCTTCTTTGTAGTGCTTGTAAAACTTTGTTTTGACAAATAACAGGAAACATTACAAATAGGGAAATTAGTTATTGTTCAGTGGTTTATATGTGAAGATATATGTGTCGTATAATTCAAGAACTTCAACATAAAAACTTACCCGGTCTTCAATTTTCACTTAGTTTCTGCTAGGGTAGGGCGATTATAGAAAACAGGTATATTGATAAAATAGAAATCATATTGGTCAATATCAATTATTATCAAACAATTCAAAACATATGTTTTTAAGTGCAGCCCTGGCCATTTTAAGCTGTTGCTTAGCGACTTATTTTTAGAGAAAGAACACACAAACACTGAATTCAAACTCAACCCTTTATTCAACCAAGTAGTGTAATATTAACTTACGTGGTTAGAATGCAAAAGGAAGGAAAACTATTATTCTATTGAACTTTTTCTTGACCCTTTTTTTCTTCTATCATCGATTTACGGCTATTGATCGATGTATATTGTTGTTGAATTATCGTACAGCCCTAGTTTCTGCCAAATGTGTGGTTTTTATTCAAAAGGCATAATGGTATTAATAAGATAAACTGCAGTGGTGCAATATAATCTTCTTACAATGATGAGTCTGTTGGCAAATAAAATAAATGAGTAGATTCTGATGCTCCTAGCCAGTGTGCGAAATACTTGTCAATATTTGGGGGGTCCCCATCTCCCGATTGTTGCGCAATACCGATGTAAATTTTCTCAATATGCAGTAGGCCTATAACATTACAATGTCAAAGTCAAAGTTGGCTTTAATATCAATTCTTTACATTCACCAGACATACAAGGACTCGAGAGGACGTTTCTCATTCACCGACAGTGAAACAGATAAAGTGCATAGGTACAACAGATAAGATCAGTTCCTAATATTAAAATTTAAACATTTTTAGTTTTAATTGTTGTCAGCATTATGTCTTTCTTCTGTTTGGCACGCACATGCCTAATTTGCATACGCGAACAGGATTGGCTGGCTCCACTTGGCAAAAAACAGAACATATTTCCCCCTGGGAACATTAAAATATGTCTGATTCTGATATTTGTGAATAAATGTTTAGAATTTTAAATACTGGACATGTTGAACTTAAAAAATTTTTAGTGACCATTAGTGACAAAAAAAAAAAATTTTAAAATTTTTTTTCACAATTTGAGACCCCATTTAAATTTTGCTTTTGAGGCTTTCAGGGGTTCTCATGGGTTAATCGGGGGGGTCGAGCCCCCCCGGACCCTCCCGTATTTCGCACTCTGCTCCTAGCACACATTGATTAACCTGCCTTAAATTATTCAGTTTTACTTCTGTTTCCTCTCTATGCATTTTTATACGGCCTAAAGTGTTTCATGCTCATTTCCAGGGTGACCTGGGGGGGCAGCGCACTCTGCAGAAGAAATGGACCTCCTTTCTGAAAGCCAAGCTGGTGTGCTCCATGCCTGAGCTCAACTTTGTTTTCAACGTGGTCCACGACGTTTTCATCCTGAAGGGCAAAGACTGGAGGGATACAATCTTCTATGGCATCTTCACCTCTCAGTGGTCAGTGATTTATTTTTTCCTCTTTCCTCTCATCTGTTAACATATCCATGTTGCATTTAAATTTTATTGTTCTACTTCACGTCTCCGTGTTGTCTAACTTCATTATCACACCGGTGCCTTCCCGTCTGTAGGGGGAATGTGGGTTTGTCGGCGGTGTGCACCTACAACATGACAGCTGTGGAGGAAGTCTTCTCTAAAGGGAAGTATATGCAGAAGGCCACAGTGGAGCAGTCCCACACAAAGTGGGTGCGGTATAACGGCATCCCCCCTTCTCCTCGTGCTGGTGCAGTAAGTTACCTTTCAACTCTAGACTCGCCATGTTTGCACAATCCAGAGCTCGCAACTATTTAGTCTGCCGAAAATACTCAAATATTCATTCTTACAGTGCCTTGCAAAAGTATTCACATCCCTTAAACGTTTTTCGAAAGCGTCAGAGACTTTGTAGATAACAGAGAATAAGCAGCATCATGAAGACCAAGGAACATGGCAGACAAGTCAGGGATAAGGCTGTTAAGTTATTAAAAAGCTGGAGCTTTGATAATCTCTGTTACAGAAGATCCTCCTGTCAGAAAAGGCCAAAATGTGAAATGCTGTGGGGCAGAACACTAACACTGAACATCCTCATGGTGAAGCATGGTTGTGGCAGTATCATTCTGTGGGCTTTCCTTTCTGAAGTAGCAACAGGGAAGCTGGTCGGCTAAATACAAGCCAATACTGGTAGAAAACCAATGAGAGCTTACTGCCAGTGCACGTAGTTCCAATTTAGCAGGAAAATATAACCCTAAACATAAAACCATGGTTTGAGTGGAGGGGTTTAGATTTAAGTGCATGCCTGTGTGAGAATGGCCCAGTCAAAGTCCAGACCTAAATCCAATTGAGAATCTGCTGCAAGACTTGAAAATAGCTGTTTCGGTGCTCTCCTTCCAACCTGACTGAGCTTGGGTTATTTTTTTGAAGGAAAATGTAAAATAAAATTGAAAAAAGGGTCAGTCTGTAGATGTGTAGAGCTTGCAGGTTTCAACTCTGTGATTCTCTGTGTTGACTCAGGTGGGCTGTGGGCATGCGTCCTTTTCCTTCCACTTCAGTTACGCACTATTCCTTCCACTTCAGTTACGCACTAGTTTATGTTGGCTAGCTTATAAAAAAAGGTGTGCGGTTTGAAATGCATGAAAGTGGGGAAACGTTAATGGGCCATGAATACTTTTTCAAGGTTGTGTAACAAACATCTTACAGCTGTCTGACTTTTAACCCGTCCTTTCTCTTTAACACCAGTGTATTAACAGCCAAATGCGCCAGCAGAACATCAGCAGCTCGCTCCACCTGCCAGACAAAACCCTCCAGTTTGTGCGGGACCACCCGCTGCTGGAAGACCCCGTCCTGCCTATTGGCAACAGACCTCGACTCATCACCAAGGATGTCAATTACACCCAGCTGGTAGTCGAGAGGGTGCGCGCGCTTGATGGGAACATCTATGACGTTATCTTCAGCGGAACGGGTAAGAACCTACCAGCTATCATGCTGCATGCAAATGGTTGAAATTTGCTTAAATTTGCATTAACATGCTAATAATCCAGTTATGCTAGTATGAGAAGCTTATGTAAAATGCCTGTTTAAAAAAAAGCTATTCCATATATGACTTGTTGAATAATCGTTTTTTGTTCCACTGTCGTCTTTAGATAAGGGGGTCCTGCACAAGTCTGTGGTGTTTGAGGAAGATGTTCATATAGTGGAGGAGATCCAGCTCCTGAAGAACTCTGAACCCATAAAAAACTTACTGCTGTCCTCCAAGGTCAGACACCTTTTCAGTTCTCCAAAAACCCGAGCAGAAATGAACCTTACAGGGGAATTCTGTGAATCTCAGATAGGATAATTTATGAATGAAGGAGATGTCTCCTGAAAAGTCGCTGAGGGTGGAAGCCATAAACAGAAAGTGCTAAAGTGCAGCACAGCAATAACACAAGGGTATTAAATGCAGCAGCATAAACGTGTCTGATAACATTATGAAAAGAGGGAAGCTAGTGATTGAGATCTTTATGAATCATTTCCTTCTCTGTAGCTTTGCCATGTTGACTCATTTCTTTTCCAAGTCCTTTTCCTTTACTTCTCTGAATCCTTTTCTTTTAACAACCACTGCCTCAGCCTAAATGACATACTGCCTTTTGGTAATACCAATTTTCTCAGCTCAACATTTAGCTGATTTTTATCTCAATGATACATTTGAGCCAATTTATGCAGAACAAAGGCTCAACAAAATTAAAAAGCAGCCAATGACAGGTCAGTTATCATTTGTTGACCGGAATGTTCCATTCAAGCCAATTTATTAGCCTCCATGTGGCTCAATGGACCGCCTTCTTAGAGTTTCCATCATTAGGCGCCTGCCATAGCATTTGCAATGAGGAGGCAGTGCTGTGCGAAGCACAGCACTGCCTCCCATGCAAATGCATGGAGGCACCTATTACTATTCACCTCTAAACGGACTCTTTATTAGGCGCCTGCCTTGCATGTGCAATGAGGAGGCAGTGCTGTGCGAAGCACAGCACTGCCTCCCAATGCAAATGCATGGGCAGGGCCTATTACTATTCACCTCTAAACGGCTTCTTTATTTTTTAGGCGCCTGCCATAGCATTTGCAATGAGGAGGCAGTGCTGTGCGAAGCACAGCACTGCCTCCCATGCAAATGCATGGAGGCACCTATTACTATTCACCTCTAAACGGACTATTTATTATTCTTTACTTCTTCTTCCGTCACGATTAATGCGGCCCGAACCGTAGCGTAGACCCCCACAATATAGGTATCAAAACCTGCGGCTCGATTACGAGATGTGTGCTACTACATTTATTGGGATTTCGAGTTACCATGGCAACAAAATTAGCGAAAAACCACCCCCAAAAAACCCATAGGAATGAATGGAGTCGGGTAGAAAGAAAGCCTCAAAAAAGCCTCCAAATGACCATTTTCAACGCTGTACTGTGTCGTCATGCTTTCACCTACGAACACCGTTTAACTTCCAGTTTGTAGATATATCTGTGACCTACTCAGAAGTAAAAACGGGATGTGGATATCTTTTATCGTCTCTTCACAGTTACTCCTCAAAGCTCATGTCCAAAAATCAGCGAAATCATCGTTTACAATGAAAGTCAATGACGGAATTCTCCAACCGCTAGAGTGGCCCACTCTAGCTTTTTTAAAGATTTCAAAACTCCGAACAACTTGACCTTACTCGCTCAATTTTCACTCTATGTAGACAAATTATACATCAAAACGTAGGAATTTTTGTCAGGATTCGGGAAATGTAACCCTCATTGGTGTGGCATTTATAGATTTTTCGCAAATCACCTCAGACCGACACAAACCCGAAACCTCCCCCATTCATTTCCTATGGAGCGGTTTTGAAAAATGACGTCTAAAAATCCAAAACATCACATGTTTTCGCATCGTCGCTACTCCTAAACCGTTTTATGTACAGACATGAGACTTTCACACATGAATGTCCCAACCCTTCTGGCGCTCACAAAAAAGGAATTTTGTGGATAACTGTTACGGTTTTCCCGCAGGAACAATTTGTTCGGGAGTAGCGAATGTGCAAAATCCTAAAAACGCTTTGGAGCTGCATTTTCCCACATCAACCACTTTTTTACATCGTCGCTGTGTCTACACCGATTTTTGTACAAACATAAAAATGAGCTTCATGGTCCTCAAAAGCCTGCTGATACTCATGGTGAAAGAATTATTTTGATATCTCTTATACTTTTTGAGCTACAGCGATTTGTTCGGAAGCGTTTTAAGAGGATTTCTGAAAATCCATAAAAATCCCATTTAGATCATAATTTTTTACGCCTTTATTAAACTTTTTCCAGCAAAAAACGATAGCTTTTCTTCTTCCCCTATCCGTTACGAACTAAACACAGAAAAAATTACGTCTCTACCATTTACGGATGAAGAGATATCGAGCGTTGTTCGGGGCAAAGTTCTCCATTATAATCCAATGGGACTTATTGTGAGCAAAGTCTCTGCACTTTGGTAGACTGCAGGTGTGTCAGTGAGTTTCCATGACAACGGAACTCTGAGGGGCAGAGGGAGATGCTCCATTAAGATAAAATGGCAACTTTCATCGCTCACTGCAGTGGCTGTGATTAATGTAGAAATCTGAAATTCGCACAGTCACTTCCTCTTAACATTTTAAAATTTTCATGTGACTTTCAGTCATGTGTCAATTTTCTGTCCCATTTTGATATCACATGCTTTCCTATTGGACATTTGCTTCCAACAGGACCTGGCATGATAACCTGACACGACCCAATTGGCCAATACAGCACCACCCACATGTGGGAAATGGCACTACACACCATTTTGGTCAAATGTTGAGTTCTGGGCCCAGATGTGGTGAGGCTGAGTTGCTAAAGGAGGCCAATCTGACCAATGAACTTTGGTCACGTTTGGTGACAATAAGTATTGGCACCCCTATTTGAGGCACTTTCCAGTACAAGATATGGACCAAACTGACAGAGTACAATCCCCTGGTGATACTGAACACAACCATGTTAGCGGCTAACTGTTAGCATGTTGCTAACCGGAAGTAGCTCTATGAAGGTCTCACCAACTTCTGCTTCACAGAAACTGTTCTTACTTTAGAGAGAAAGCTCCACAAGAAATTTGGGCTACATGGCATAAAGCATCTCCAAGCTATGAGGTGTCAAACATCCAATGCTTTTCAATGGAGGACAAAACCCCTTATGGACCCAATAATGCATGCCCATATATGGCGCTACAGTGTAGCTCAGAGGGAAAGCGCAGGCTTTGCATGCAGGAGGTCATGGGATCGATTCCTGGTGTGGGGGACTTAGAGTTTTATATTATAATCCCCACAGTGTGTATATTAAAACATGTGTGCTGATCCCATGAAGAATTTTTTGTACCACCCGCCATTTTGAGTTACCATGGCAACGTTATAAATGACGTATTTTCTCCCTATTTGAGGCTCATCCCAGTACAGGATTTGGACCAGACTAACAGAGTACACTCACCCAGTGATACCATACACAACCATGTTAGCGGCTAACGGTTAGCATGTTGCTAACCGGAAGTAGCTATAAGAAGCTTGTACAAACTCCTGCTTGACAGATTTGGTGAATTTTAGGATTTTCTCCCTTTTTATGCACTTCTCAGTACAGGATTTCAACCAAACTAACAGAGTAACATCACCCGGTGATACTGAACACAACCCTGCTAGCGGCTAACCGTTAGCATGTTGCTAACCGGAAATAGCTTTAGGAAGGTCCTATCAACGTCTGCTTAGCCAGGGTTCTTCTGCCTTTACAGACAGAGAGGGCTGCAGCTGTCAGTGAGTCTCCATGACAACGCTGCTAGCAAGAGGCTCCTAGGAGGTCCATTGACTTAACATGGCACCTTTCAACGGCCACTGCGGGGGCTGTGAAGACCGTAGGAAGCTGAAATTTGCAGTGTTACTTCCTGTTGCTATTTCTGACGGTACAGTACGCACCAAGTGGCAGGCGCCTTGCTAAATTTCTTCAGAAATTTTTCTAGTTTATTATTAATATTCTTTATTTTTCTTCCTTCACGATTAATGCGGCCCGAACCATAGCGTGCACCCCAACAATATAAACATCAAAACCTTCGGCTCGGTCTCGAGATGTGTGCTACTACGTTTTTTGGGGTTTCGAGTTACCATGGCAACAAAATAAGCGAAAAACCACCCCCAAACAACCCCATAGGAATGAATGGAGTCGGGGAGAAAGAAAGCCTCAAAAAAGCCTCCAAATGACCATTTTCAACGCTGTACTGTGTCGTCATGCTTTCACCTACGAACACCGTTTAACTTCCAGTTTGTAGATATATCTGTGACCTACTCAGAAGTGAAAACGGGATGCGGATATCTTTTATCGTGTCTTCACAGTTACTCCTCAAAGCTCATGTCCAAAAATCAGCGAAATCATCGTTTACAATGAAAGTCAATGACGGAATTCTCCAACCGCTAGAGTGGGCCACTCTAGCTTTTTTAAAGATTTCAAAACTCCGAACAACTTGACCTTACTCGCTCAATTTTCGCTCTACGCAGACAAATTATACATCAAAACGTAGGTATTTTTGTCAGGATTCGGGAAATGTAACCCTCATTGGTGTGGCATTTATAGATTTTTCGCAAATCACCTCAGAGCAACACAAACCCGAAACCTCCCCCATTCATTTCCTATGGAGCGGTTTTGAAAAATGACGTCTAAAAATCCAAAACATCACATGTTTTCGCATCGTCGCTACTCCTAAACCGTTTTATGTACAGACATGAGACTTTCACACATGAATGTCCCAACCCTTCTGGCACTCAAGAAAAATGAATTTTGTGGATAACTGTTACGGTTTTTCCACAGGAACAATTTGTTCGGGAGTAGTGAATGTGCAAAATCCTGAAATCGCTTTGGAGCTGCATTTTCCCACATCATCCACTTTTTTACATCGTCGCTGTGCCTACACCGATTTTATTAAAAATATGAAAATGAGCTACATGGTCATCAAAAGCCTGCTGATACTCACAGTGAAAGAATTATTTTGATATCTCTTATGCTTTTTTAGCCAGAGCGATTTGTTCGGGATCATTTTCAGAGGATTTCTGAAATTTCATAAAAATGTCCTTTAGATCATAATTTTCTACGCCTTTATTAAACTTTTTCCAGCAAAAACCGATAGCAAGTCTTCTTCCCCTATCCTTTACGAAATAAACACAGAAAAAATTACGTCTCTACCATTTACGGTTCCGGAGAAATCGTGCGTTGTTCGAGGCAAAGTTCTCCATTATAATCCAATGGGACTTATTGTGACCAAAGTGTCTGCACTTCGGCCGCTGCAGGTGTGTGAGTGAGTTTCCATGACGACGGAACTCTGAGGGCCAGAGGAAAAAGCTCCATTGAGATACAATGGCAACTTTCATCGCTCACTGCAGCGGCTGTGATTAATGTAGAAATCTGAAATTCGCACAGTCACTTCCTCTTAACATTTTACAATTTTCATGTGACTTTCAGTCATGTGTCAATTTTCTGTACCATTTTGGATATCACATGCTTTCCTATTGGACCTTTGCTTCCAACAGGACCTGGCATGATAACCAGACACGACCCAATTGGCCAATACAGCACCACCCACATGTGGGAAATGGCACTACACACCATGTTGGTCAAATGTTGAGTTCTGGGCCCAGATGTGGTGAGGCTGAGTTGCTAAAGGAGGCCAATCTGACCAATGAACTTTGGTCACGTTTGGTGACATTAAGTATTGGCACCCCTATTTGAGGCACTTCCCAGTACAGGATTTGGACCAAACTGACAGAGTACACTCACCCGGTGGTACTGAACACAACCTTGTTAGCGGCTAACGGTTAGCATGTTGCTAACCGGAAGTAGCTCTAGGAAGGTCTCACCAACTTCTGCTTCACAGAGTCTGTTCTTCACTTAGAGAGAAAGCTCCACAAAAAATTTGGGCTACGTCGCATAAAGCATCTCCAAGCTATGAGGTGTCAAACATCCAATGCTTTTCAATGGAGGACCAAACCCATTATGTTTCCAATACTGCATGCCCATATATGGAGCTACAGTATAGCTCAGAGGGAGAGTGCAGGCTTACCATGCAAGAGGTCGTGGGATCGATTCCCGGCGTGGGAGACTAAGAGTTTTGTATTATAATCCCCACATTGTGTATATTAAAACATGTGTGCTGATCCCATGAAGTATTTTTTTGTACCACCCGCCATTTTGAGTTACCATGGCAACGTTATAAACAACGTATTTTCTCCCTATTTGAGGCTCATCCCAGTACAGGATTTGGACCAAACTAACAGAGTACACTCACCCAGTGATACCATACACAACCATGTTAGCAGCTAACGGTTAGCATGTTGCTAACCGGAAGTAGCTATAAGAAGCTTGTACAAACTCCTTTTTGACAGATTTGGTGAATTTTAGGATTTTCTCCCTTTTTAGGCACTTCTCAGTACAGGATTTCAACCAAACTAACAGAGTAACATCACCCGGTGATACTGAACACAACCATGCTAGCGGCTAACCGTTAGCATGTTGCTAACCAGAAGTAGCTTTGGGAAGGTCCTACCAACTTCTGCTTAGCCAGGGTTGTTCTGCCTTTACAGACAGAGAGGGCTGTAGCTGTCAGTGAGTCTCCATGACAACGCTGCTAGCAAGAGGCTCCTAGGAGGTCCATTGACTTAACATGGCACCTTTCAACGGCCGCTGCGGGGGCTGTGAAGACCGTAGGAAGCTGAAATTCGCAGTGTTGCTTCCTGTTGCTATTTCTGACGGTACGGTACGCACCAAGTGGCAGGCGCCTTGTTAAATTTCTTCAGAAATTTTTCTAGTTAATATTATTCTTTATTATTCCACGATAAATGCGGCCCGAACTGTAGCGTACACCCCCAAGATATAGGTACCAAAACTTGCGGCTCGGTCGGGAATAGTGTGCTACTACTTTTATTGGGGTTTCGAGTTTCCATGGCAACAAAATTAGCGAAAAACCACCCCCCAAAAAACCCATATTAATCAATGGAGTCGGGTAGAAAGAAAGCCTCAAAAAAGCCTCAAAAGGACCATTTTCAAAGCTGTACTGTGTCGTCATGCTTTCACCTACGAACACCGTTTAACTTCCAGTTTGTAGATATTTCTGTGAACTACTCAGAAGTGAAAACGGGATGTGGATATCTGTAATCGTCTCCTCACAAGTACTCCTCAAAGCTCATGTCCAAAAATCAGCGAAATCATCGTTTACAATGAAAGTCAATGACGGAATTCTCCAACCGCTAGAGTGGCCCACTCTAGCTTTTTTAAAGATTTCAAAACTCCGAACAACTTGACCTTACTCGCTCAATTTTCGCTCTACGCAGACAAATTATACATCAAAACGTAGGTATTTTTGTCAGGATTCGGGAAATGTAACCCTCATTGGTGTGGCATTTATAGATTTTTCGCAAATCACCTCAGACCGACACAAACCCGAAACCTCCCCCATTCATTTCCTATGGAGCGGTTTTGAAAAATGACGTCTAAAAATCCAAAACATCACATGTTTTCGCATCGTCGCTACTCCTAAACCGTTTTATGTACAGACATGAGACTTTCACACATGAATGTCCCAACCCTTCTGGCACTCACAAAACAGGAATTTTGTGGATAACTGTTACGGTTTTTCCGCAGGAACAATTTGTTCGGGAGTAGCGAATGTGAAAAATCCTAAAAACGCTTTGGAGCTGCATTTTCCCACATCAACCACTTTTTTACATCGTCGCTGTGCCTACACCGATTTTTGTAAAAATATGAAAATGAGCTACATGGTCATCAAAAGCCTGCTGATACTCATAGTGAAAGAATTATTTTGATATCTCTTATACTTTTTTAGCCAGAGCGATTTGTTCGGGATCATTTTCAGAGGATTTCTGAAATTTCATAAAAATGTCCTTTAGATCATAATTTTTTACGCCTTTATTAAACTTTTTCCAGCAAAAACCGATAGCAAGTCTTCTTCCCCTATCCGTTACGAAATAAACACAGAAAAAATTACGTCTCTACCATTTACGGTTCCGGAGAAATCGTGCGTTGTTTGAGGCAAAGTTCTCCATTATAATCCAATAGGCTGACTCGGACAAAAAGTGTCTGCACTTCTTTTAGACTGGCCCGCTGCAGCTGTGTCAGTGAGTTTCCATGACGACGGAACTCTGAGGGCCAGTGGGAGACGTTCCATTGAGATACAATGGCAACTTTCATCGCTCACTGCAGCGGCTGTGATTAATGTAGAAATCTGAAATTCGCACAGTCACTTCCTCTTAACATTTTAAAATTTTCATGTGACTTTCAGCCATGTGTCAATTTTCTGTCCCATTTTGGATTTTACATGCTTTCCTATTGGGCCTTTGCTTCAAACAGGACCTGGCATGATAACCAGACACGACCCAATTGGCCAATACAAAACCACCCACATGTGGGAAATGGCACCACTGACCATTTTGGTCAAATGTTGAGTTCTGGGCCCAGATGTGGTGAGGCTGAGTTGCTAAAGGAGGCCAATCTGACCCATGAACTTTGGTCACGTTTGGTGACATTAAGTATTGGCACCCCTATTTGAGGCACTTCCCAGTACAGGATTTGGACCAAACTGACAGAGTACAATCACCCAGTGATACTGAACACAACTATGTTAGCGGCTAATGGTTAGCATGTTGCTAACCGGAAGTAGCTCTAGGAAGGTCTCACCAACTTCTGCTTCACAGAGTCTGTACTTCCTTTACAGAAAAAGCTCCACAAGAAATTTGGGCTACGTCACATAAAGCATCTCCAAGTTATGAGGTGTCAAACATCCAATGCTTTTCAATGGGGGACCAAACCCTTTATGATCCAGGAAATGCATGGCCATATATGGCGCTACAGTGTAGCTCAGATGGAAAGTGCAGACTTTGCATGCAAGAGGTCGTGGGATCGATTCCCGGTGTGGAAGACTTGGAGTTTTGTATTATAATGCCCACATTGTGTATATCAAAACGTGTGCTGATCACATAAAGTACTTTTTTGTACCACCAGCCATTTTGAGTTACCATGGCAACATTATAAACTACATATTTTCTCCCTATTTGAGGCACATCCCAGTACAGGATTTTGACCAAACTGACAGAGTACAATCACCCGGTGATACTGAACACAACCATGCTAGCGGCTAACGGTTAGCATGTTGCTAACCGGAAGTAGCTATAAGAAGCTTGTACAAACTCCTGCTTGACAGATTTGGTGAATTTTAGGATTTTCTCCCTTTTTAGGCACTTCTCAGTATAGGATTTCAACCAAACTAACAGGGTAACACCACCTGGTGATACTGAACACAACCATGCTAGCGGCTAACCGTTAGCATGTTGCTAACCAGAAGTAGCTTTAGGAAGGTCCTATCAATTTCTCCTTAGCCAGGGTTCTTCTGCCTTTACAGACAGAGAGAGGGCTGCAGCTGTCAGTGAGTCTCCATGACAACGCTGCTAGCAAGAGGCTCCTAGGAGGTCCATTGACTTAACATGGCACCTTTCAACGGCCGCTGCGAGGGCTGTGAAGACCGTAGGAACCTGAAATTCGCAGTGTTACTTCCTGTTGCTATTTCTGAGGGTACGGTACGCACCAAGTGGCAGGCGCCTTGCTAAATTTCTTCAGAAATTTTTCTAGTTTATTATTATTCTTTATTTTTCTTACATCACGATAAATG